>NC_081413.1:526123588-526423588 GCF_030272615.1 Cryptomeria japonica
CAATTTGCCATTAAATCATCAAAAAAAGGAATTAATTTAATTAAATAAATCAATTGAGCACAAATCTTCAAAAATGGAAATAAATCAAAAAAGGAATTAATTGACCAAAAATTGAGAAAAGAAATCAATTGGAAACAATCTTGAAAAACAAATTAAAAATTGATAAATAATCTCAAAGAAAGCAATTAAAACAATTAAATATCAGAATTGAATGAAATAGAGAATAAATCAGATTTTTCTGATTTTTATCTTATTTTTAATTCAATTTCCTTTAAAACTGATAAAAGCATCCAATCACATCAATTCACCTGGATTGTGCTTCCTCTTGGAAAATCTTGACCGCTCATCATCGTTTGATCTTAGCTGTTGGTTTCTTTCTGAATTTTCTATAAATTTAGGCTCATCTCATTCAAAAAGAGGATGGAGAATACATCGTTATTATACTGTTTTTGCTCTAGAATCATTGAGAACATTGCATATTAATTATTTCATATTGATTAAATCATTTAGCTTAATATTGCAAAATTCTTGTTAGATCAATATTGCATCCAACTAGCATTCATCATGCTCATATAGATTAAATCCTTTGTCTTCATGTTGTCTAGTCACTGGTATTGCTTATAATCTGAGAGCAATCTTATACTCGCATCTTTTAGAAGGAAATGGGTCGATTTGCTATGGTTTTAATATTCATGATTATATCTTTCTAACCATGCATGTAATGACTTTATTGAAGTGTTGTGCCTACAGATACAAGTCCACTTTTCACACACACAATTCCTATGCTTTCTAATTAAATCTCTTCGATTGCTAAGTTCCTCCTACTAAGGGCATTTGCAACTTTTTTGTCCACTTCCTTCTTATGCTTGATAGTGAATGTGAAATATTGAAGGTACTCCATCTATTTCATGTATCGCTGATTGAGTTTCTCCCGCCGGTTCAAAAAACTTAAAGCATGGTTGTTAGTGTAAACAACTAATTCCATCGGTAATAGATAATGCCTCCATTTCCTAAGAGATTGTACCAAGGCATACATCTCTAGATCGTAGGCTGAATATTTATGTTTTGCTTCATTTAATTTCTGATGGAAAAAGGCCATAGGCCTACCCTCCTTACTCAAGACTCCTATAGCTTTCTTAGATGCATGACATTCAATAGTGAATACCTTATGAAAATCAGGAAGGACTAAGATGAGATATTCTGCAATCTTTGTTTTCAAATATTCAAAAGACTTGTTGGCTTCATCATTCCAAGAAAATTGACACTTTCTTCCACCCTTAATGGTATCTATCATAGGAGCACTAACTCCACTGAAATTTATTATAAACATCCTATAAAAACTTGCTAAGCCATGTAAATGTTTTACCTCACTTGTAGATCTAGGTGTGGGCCAATTAAGGATTGCCTCCACCTTCGATGGGTCCATTCTCATATTACCTTTGGAAATAACAAATCCAAGAAACACAAATTCCTTCTGCAAGAAGACACACTTGTCCAAGTTGGCCTTCAACTGCTCCTCATGCAACCTTTTCAATACCAAATCCAAGTGCATCAGATGTTCATTTTTATCCTTACTGAAAATCAATATATCATCCAAGTATACTACCACAAAATGATTGATAAAGGGTTTAAGAACCTCATTAATTAGCCTCATAAAGGTACTAGGGGCATTGGAAATCCCAAATGGAATTACCATCTATTCAAACAAACCTTCATTTGTTTTAAATGTTGTTTTCCATTGGTCTCCATCTCTGATCCTAATTTGGTGATAGCGACTTTTCAAGTCTATTTTGGAGTAGTACTTGGACCCTCCCAGACAATCCATCAAATCGTCTATTCTCAACATTGGGAACCTATATCTGATTGTTATCATGTTGATAGCCCTAGAGTCAGTACACAACCACCATGCCCCTTCTTTCTTAGGAGCTAACACTGTCGGGACTACACATGGGCTTATACTCTTTTTAATGAAACCTTTCTCAAGTAACTCTTAGATCTATCTTCCAACTTGTGCATTTTGTTCAGGGGTCAATTTATAGGCTTCCTTGTTAGGTAGGGTAGCACCCAATATAAGGTCTATGCAATGAATAATCTCTCTTTGAGGTGGTAGAGTATCTATGGTACTATCTGCAACAATTCCCTTGTACTTATGTAGTAGGTCTTGAACCTCCTTAGGCCCTACTTTCCCTTTTGCCTCAGGGCTCTTAGATTACTTCTTAGGTTCATCCCTAGGCTTGACAGTTATGGAAAAATAAGGAGTAACATTCTCCTTCAAATCGCTCATGAATTATTTCTCATCTACCAACATTACACTAGACACAATGCGTTTGTCCTTACTGTCTCTGAGAGAGGGATCATAGTAAAATTCTCTGCATTTTTGGTGATGGTGTAGACATTTTTTCTACCCTCATGGCTAGCATCAACATCATATTTCCAAGGCCTACCAAGTAACAAATGACAAGCATCCATTTCTACCACATCACACAACACTCTATCCTGATATTCACCAATTAAAAAATCTACCCAAACTTGTTCACTAATCAACACTTGTTGTCCTTTATTCAACCAAGATACCTTATAGGGATAGGGATGAGGTATTCTTTTTGCAAATTAATCTTCGTAACTATTTCAATAGAAGCTATGTTATATGTGGATCCAGAATCTACAATGACCTTACAAACTTTACCTTGTACCTTGTAGGTGGTGTTGTTCACCAAAAGTGATAACCCAAGAACACCTGCAATTGATCTATGAAGTAGCCAATTCAATTTGTAAAGAACCTTAGGGCTTGGACAACATGACAAGGATATGAATCCTTCTACTCTTCAGGCTCTGCAAAACCTAGGTGGGTATACCTTTGATGCATTTAATCAGACTTCTTACACACAAGACTACATCAATCAAAAGCAAATGGATCTCAAAATGTTCAAAAACTAAGAGGTTACTGCAGATGGGCTAGATCCACTCTTGCAACTCAACATTTTTTGAATCATGAGATGGAGGGACACTTTGACATAACATAAAATATAAAAAGATATTCTGATTTTTGTATTTTTGAATGATGTTCTGACAACCCTTCAATGTTACAAAAGACCAGTGCTTTATCCAGGCCACAAAGTCATGCATAAAACTGGAAGAGAAATCTCAGATGCAAGTTCTTTTCAACATTAAATTTTCATGTATCAATGCCTTACATTAATACAATCCTCTACTATGTCACAAAAAAATACTTATATATATATATATATATATATCCAATATGCATTCAAAATTATTAATGCTGGGTTTTAGGATTTAAATCCTTCCTTGAAGAATACCCAAAAGACAAACATTACACTCTTAGAGGAATCTAAAAGAGACAACTCAAATTATCCTTGATAATATGAAATTATATAAATCTGAGTACATTTTCGAGACAATTTCATGGAAACTCACACATGCCTTGCATATGTGTGAACCTGCAAACTGAAACAAAACCTACAGTAAAGACAACACTGAAAACATAGAAGAACACATTGTCATTTGCACAAATAAAAAGATGCCATCATTGGAATCTACAATTTCAGATTTCTCCCTTGGAGAAAATCTCTCCAAAACTGGAACCCTTACAAATGAGAAGAATTGGGAATAAGGAGAGAGAAGAAAATCAAATCTGCAACTGAAAATTGCCAAGTATCTCCTCTCTAACTGAATTTCACTCCCATGGAAACTACTCTCGAAATATCCCACATTTGTCAAAATTAACTACCTGACTGGATTCCTCATTCTGAGAGCTTTCCGACGATATATAACACTTTATATTTTGAGCAAACATGAGACCCTAAGTGAATTAATCCTCAACATGTGCACATCATTTAAATTTTTGAATTTTAATATAGTTTAAACTATATCATTAATTTGCATTTAATGTTAATTTTTGCTCCTTTTGTGCCTGGCGCCTTGCCACGTGGTGGGACCTGATTGGCTGATGGGGTTGATTGGATGCCACCTGGTATGACACCTCATCACTCCACCATGTGTCCACTTGCTTGTCGTCCACCTAGGTGCCATGTCATTGCCACCTCACCTCCACTGGGTGCCATGTCATCGGGCCCTCCTACTGGACCGCTGACTGGACCTGCCACTTCATCGGGACCCGGACTGCAATCTTCCTTTCGCCATTTTACGGCCTTTATCCAGCGTGCATCTTCACTCAATGAAATCACGTGAGCCCTCGATCTTCATCAAACCTACATGTTCTTTAACCTTGCTCATTTTCGCCATTTCGTGTTTCGTTGTTTCACAGACCTTAACCGGCGAGCAACTTTCCTTCATGAAGCAACGCGGATCGTCCGATCTCCTGAAACATGCACGATCTTTACCTCTTTTCGCTGTTTCACAGGGTTTAACTCGCAGGCATCTTCAAGCTCCGAAATCATGCGCTTTGTTTGATCCTCTGCAACTTGCTCACTGGTTAAGCCGACCCTTCTCTGCAAAATTTGAATGTTTGCCTCAGGAAGTGTGCCTACATGGGGTCCACCTGGTCGCCGCTGAGTCACCTCCTCCATCACCTCAAGATCCACGCCCACGCGTGGGCCCACCTTGGGTGCCCAACGACACCGTCCATCAAAAGCCCAGAGGCTTTGACATTATAGATGTGTGTGGATTTGGTTATAAACATTAAAAAGCATCACTTCCTAGTGAATGTGGGATAATGTTATTTGCCTGCCACTATGTATTCTGAAACTTTTCTGAGTGTTCTTTAATGGCATTTTTCATTTTCCTTAAAAATTTCAATGCCTTTCCACCACACCATAGAGGGAGGATGATTGGAGGGCACGTGAGGGAGGCGGCTGCTGAAGACTATTCGCATTTGCTTGATTTTTTGCATTTGCTTTAATTTTTCTCTGCAGCTTGAGAACCCATTTTAGGCGTTTGTCCTCTAGAATAAGATCCACAACATTCCCTCTACTTCTTAAAGAGGAAGCCACCCTAGCAGCTGCTTACCTAAGCTCCTTGTCCAATGGAAAAACTATATCATCAATTTCCTGAGTAAGCACTGGGAGCAATTCTTTTTACTTTAGCAATTCTACTATGATAGCATTATCAAAACCAAAACCACATATAGGAATATCTTCACCACCAAATGTAGAGAGGAGCCGATCATACGACCCATCTCCACAAACTACCCTGAGTTTTCCATCTCTGTCAAATCCCTCAAATATAGTTCCAGTGTAATAGGCCAAGCCACAAATGACATATGCATCAAATTCAATCCAATCAACATAGCCATGATCATTTGCGAAAGAAAATAGTTGTTTCAGTTTCAGCAATTCCACCATCTGAACCAAGCAACTCTTCAAGTTTAATCAATGATAATGACAAAGCCTGAAGAAATTCTCTAACAACATAGAAGGGATTCCAACTTTTGCTAATTCCATTTCAATCTCTTCCATAGGAACTTTACCCATCTTGTCAACAATGACACAAATAGCTGCAAATAAATCTGTGGGTATAGAATAACGGTCCAAGAGTGCTTGAAGAATGTGACAATAGCAGAAAGGAGTTCCACTTCAGCCTCTATACCAGAGATTCCAATTATATCAACATTCTATCAGTAATGTTCTTGACGACATCCTCTGGTCATTCTTTCATAATGCCAACATTTGCATTTGTTTGGAAGTTCCATGATGCTTCTCCCACGCCAAAGACCCACAACAAACACCACCTCTTCAACGCCATTTGAACTAAGCTTGTCTACAAAAAGCTTTCCTTCCTTTATATGTAAACATTCATCAATTAATTTTTGGATCCAAACCATTTCCCTAATGCTTCAGAAGTCAAGGAACAGATTTGGTCCCATGCAAGCATAAGAAAAGGCTCCTCAATTGAAATTCCAACTTCTTCGATGCAGAACAGAGATGCTACACTGATAAATGTAGCTGGTACAACTATCCACTCACATTGGTCCCAAAGGATGATGGGAAGAGTGAGATGTCAGAGGACTATAAACCTTGATGTTAGATGAGTGTAAGATAGTGGAATTGGTGTTTCGATGAGACTTTGGCAAACAACAACACTCTCATTGAATTGAGATAAATGTGAATCAAAACTATGGCATTCATGATCATTCAAGTATAGTTGCCTCAAACCTTTGGACATAAACTAAATAATACAATGAGATGGATGTTGTGAACTGAGAACAATAGATATATCATTTTCTTGAAGGAACCTTTCTAAATCACATCGGATATCTAATCCATAAATAGCGTGGCACTTGAGAGCGTAGGGAAAAGCCATATTGTAGTCTAAGAGCCGGTGCTTGAGATGGGTATCATCGGAATGGAAAATCCTTGTATTGGCTTGCCTTGCAAAGTCCGTAACAAGCCCAATAGTTTCGGTGGTGATGAATTTTGATTACTTGCCACATCCCATTTCAAAATTGCACTGGTATTTGCATGTTTACCATGAACACGTAAAATGCTTTGGTTGTTTTGACTGCAAAAGGCATTCCCATTTTGCATTATCCTCTAGTGGGAAACATACAAGTATTCTACTCCATCCGCGGATGTCAACATTATTTTGGAAATGCTCATAGGGCCAAGTCGCCAATAAAATAACACTGCACAGGCATGAGCCAGGTCGGGCCCCAAAGCGGGTCCGACTAAAAAATAAATTGTTTTCATGCAACTAACCTTTGGAATGCTTCAAGAACCTTACCCATACCTCTGGAAATGATCGACATCGTTCTCGGATCATCGAACTGAATTTTGCGACCTTCAGGCGATTACGCCACATTTTCGCATTTAATCGCGAAGACGTATTTTTCAATTCGGTCAAAACGTCTTTCTGGAGCTCGCCATCTGATAGGCATGTACTCTAATATACAAGGAAAAACTCTACCAAATGGTTTCTCAAAATGAGTCCCGAGCGAAGAGATATTAATTGGCAAAAATGGCCAACTGGCTTTGTCGACACTGTGGACTTGATGAAGTCAATGTTCTGGCAACACATGATGCCTTTCTCAAAAATACCAAATGACCTCCGTAGGCCCTCAAATTTGAAACACATGTACCTTGAAGTACATACTAAATCTTTGAATTCTTAGTTTGACCAAAAGTCTGACAAGATGCAAATGGCGCGCTCATAAAAATGGCTACATTAACTGATACGACACTGAAAGTACAGATAACTGAAAACGATGGCTAAATGAACCTTTTGGAAAACCGATCAAACGGATTATCAGAGGCTTGAAACTTGAAACATAGCTCATCATTTATATCAACATTAGCCCAGAACAAACATTTTGACATGACTCTCACTAAGGAAACTTTTACACTTATGTGAAACAGGGCTCCGACTAGCTGTCAAAACGGGGACTAGTCAAACCACACAAACTACAAATGGATTTGGCTTCAAAAACTGAGCAAATGGATTCTTCAAGGCTTGAAATTTTGGAGGCTAACTCACATTTATGCATAGAATTGAATCCATTTTGAAATTATCCATGATGATCAATAGGGAAAAAGATGTAATCGCTCAAAGTAGGCTACTCAATAAAATCTGCATTTGTGCCTAAAATGCACTTTCAGCTCACCCCTCGAAATGGGTATCTGATAAACTTCTCCAAACTGAATTCTGAAAGTTGCACATCACTGCATAGGCTGAATGAAAGGTGTAGGACATGAATCCCGAGCCTTACCCTCTGAAAATCAATTGACTCCATTTACCCTCTCGCAACCTAGGCCATTCGAACTGACTCATTTAGGTACTTTTCTGACATGCAGAGCAAAATTTTGAAATGGGCCTATAAACCAGGGAAAACTTTAAGAAACCCCTCCCTTGGACAAGGTGTAAAAACCTGGCGAAAGTTGTATAATTCCGAAGAAAATTTTAATTTTACTGGCGAATTTTTGCAGTTTATGAAGAAAAATAATAATCTCTATTGGCGAATTAGCCATGATCGCTCAAAGTTTGTGAAAAATCCTGGCGAATTCTACTATTTTTAAAACCCAAAAAATAATTGCATGGGTGAATTGTAATGTTTATAAAACTAGAAAAATATTTGCATTGGCGATTTCAACCTATTTTCAAACCATAAAAATAAAATATTGGCGATTTCAAGCTATTTTCAAACCATTAAAAAAAAATATTGACGATTTCAAGCTATTTTCAAATCATAAAAATAAAATATTGGCAATTTCAAGCTATTTTCAAACCATAAAAAAAAATATTGGCGATTTCAAGATATTAACTTTAAGTAATTAAAACACGTGGCACACAATTGTCAACTCTCTGAACTGGGGGAAACTGAATTGGCAGTCACCAATTCTCGACCACAAATGTTAAGTCCTCGTCACCGCAGTGACTTGGAGATAGTGGTAACTTTAACCCTTGTCACGTACTCGCCAACATAAAATTGTTTATCTCTTAACCGCTAGCACTCCACTCGCAAGCTCGCGGCTTGATCAGGTCTTTAGGCATTTAACTTCGCGAGTTGGCGATAACCATTAAACCTAGCCACAAACTGTCTAGTCGCTAGCTCATGACCTAAAAATGCTAACAGTAAAAAAACATGGGAGCTAGCGACAACTGTATGAAATGAGTTACTCGCTAACTCTCGTGGCTATAATGTATGACATCAGACCAACTCGAGACCTCGCGACCAAAGCAATTTCACTAACAATCTCCAGATCGGTAACATAAAACACTAACACCCAAAAAGCTAGAGACCTCGCGATGTAAACCCTTGCGATCCCGTGACAACAAGACACTTAATCGCCATCGCATACTCGCAACACTTTTCAACTTAAGACTTACAAACCCACGAGCATGTGATGACCATTAAATCAGACCAAAACTTACTTGTCACCAAACCGCAACTTAAAATGCTAAACAACTTCAAAACCTGCGAGCAAGCGACGAAACCAATTAAGCTGCGATACCAACTACATCACATGATCGTAAATTAAAATGACTTAACCATGAACACCTCGGAACCATGCGACAACATAAAATCACACCCAGTCGCAACCTCGCAACATAAAATGGTCAAGTGCAAAACATCTTGCGAGGTAGCGACAACTAAAATCTCCCAGTACTCGCAAGCTCGCAACTTAAACTGACTTGATGATAAAGGACCTATGAGGTAGCGATAACCATAAAATCCGAAAATTGTTTATCGATGTCTTATGTTAATTACCGTCATAAACAAGCACGAGCAGTGGCACGCAGACCATTAATGACTTAGTACTTACTAGCTAACTCTCGTGGCTATAATGCATGGCATCAAACCAATTCAAGACCTCGTGACCAAAGAGGTTTCATTAACAATCTCCACCTCACTAAAATAAAGTGCTAACACTAAAAAAACTAGAGACCTCGCGATTTAAACCCAAACCAACACTCGCTAACTCGCCACTTAAATTGTTAAACATGAAATTTATTTGCGAGTTAGAGATGAAACATTAAACATGTCTGACCAACCATTTGACCACACTTGACGTTGACATGGACAAATAAAGAGAGGACAACTTATATTTTCAATGCACGACAACTTTGGTTTACTAGCCAACTAAGACAAAAAACAAACACAAAACCCTAATCGCCATGAACATCATTTTAAGCATTTAATGTAGAACAATAGAAAGGTTCTAGCAGTAACAGTTATGCAATATGAATAATTTTATGGATCCCGTGACACAAATTGTTGCATTTCATGTTCAACATAATGTGGAACCAAATACCAATTTACTAATAATTCAATTGTTTAGTAATAATTCAAATTCACAATTTAAAATATGAAATAAGTATCCGTTCTACTTCTGATTGACAAATTCAAGGAATACAATATCAAAAATCATCAATGACAACTACAGTATTGCAATTTTGCAAATTGAAATTGTAATATGACTCAAGAATTGTAGTATAATTATAAATACCTATAAACTGACTGCTAATTCACTTCAGCGACTCATTCCGACTGTCCGAGGCTTCTATATCCCAAATGGACTCAAGATTCAAAAATTGACTAGTACTAACAGGTTCATCTTCATTTTGAGTCGGGTATTCAAAAATGTCTTCATCTTTATGCCGACTCTGAGTCTGCGATCCATCATATTCATTTGTCTCAGCACTAGCACTAGTAGTAGCACCACCAGCTTTTAAAGTGTTGCACACCCCTCATCTTTCACACATGGAATTCCAGATTGCCAGTGCCCTATCATATGGAAAATCTCTAATATTATACTGGGTTACAAACAACCTCAAGCAAGTTTAAAAATTCTTGTCTAATTTGTTTTAGGAATGAATGCCCGGGCCTGTGTTGTAGGATTGTAACTCTGACCCTCTGCCCTATAATGAACTTCGACTTTCCAACTCAATTTGCAGAATACGAGTCAAGAATCGAGAGCTCCCAATTTAATAATCAAACACAAACAAATTGTAAGAAAGAGTGTAAGAAATAGTGCATTTATAGCAATCCATGATTGCATTTTTGGTGAATTGCGTGAGGCTCGGGTGTTGCAATTGCCAATAAACATTTAATTTAATTGCATTTTTGGTGAATTGCGTGGGTGTGCAATGAACATTTAATTTAAGCGGGGCAAAATGGGTCCTCGAATGCTTATAATGTTTTAATTGATATTGGCGAATTTGGCCGACGCATGCAATGAACATTTAATTTACCATTGGCGAATTAGGTCCTGGGTACGTGGTCGTTTTACTATTGCTGGCAAATAGCGGAGGTGATCTAATACCCATGTCCGAGTGATTCCAGGTGAATATTACAGGCATGCATGTCGACGGTGTGTGGTCAATGGCGAAACTAGATTACAAATATTTGCATTGTTCTTCAAATTCTGGGCGATTTGACCACGATTGTGCCCCTCACTATTCACGCAGAATTCGCCAATTGGCGAAGATTAGCCACTAAAAAACTCTTTGCTATAAAATTTGACTCAAATTTAATGAGTCCCAATAGGTGGTTCTTAAAAGAGACTTCCTCTGAGGTGGTTCTTTCTTGATTGGTTCCTTCAAGACAGTCATTTTTATCATCAAGAGCTCTCCTACTCTAGGTCTGCAGACTTTGAAGTTGATGTATGGTAGGAGGTCATGCTTTGATTGTCTTCCTCTTGAATCAAATGAGCTCTCCTTTCACCTCCTTGACCACCATTTCCTTGCTTCTCTGGACACCTGAAGGATTGATGTCCCACTGGTTACAAGAGAAACACCTACTGGTGAAAACACTAGGTCCTCTTCCACCAAATCTTCCTCTTCCATTTTCTCTTCTCCCTCTAAAACTACCTTTGTTCCTTGATTCTCCCTCATGTTCCTGAAACTGGTTTCTCCTTGGGTTTTAGGGTATGATCCTCTACCATTGAATGTACCTTTACCTTTGAAATTTATACCCCTTCCTCTATTATGGTGTTCTCCTCACCTCTTTTTCTTCTCCTCAATCCTAAGTGCCATTTGATAAGACTTATGCACTAATTGGGGATTAAACAAACTAAGTTCATCTTGAATGTTAAACTTAAGGCCATTCGTGTACCTTGCCATATTTTTTGTCTCACTCTCCGGTATCTTTGCTTTGAGTGTGATTCTATGCAACTCCTCGGTGTAGGCACTAACATCCAGATCTTTTTGCCTCAAATTTGGTAGTTTCTTATGTAGGATTATCTCATAATCCTCAGGAACAAATTGCTTCTTAACTTATGACACCATCCTCTTCCATGAAGTGATGGGGTTCTTACCTTCCACCATTCTTTCCCTTTGTAGGGCATTCCACCAACTAAGGACCAGGCCTTTCAATTTTGACTTAGCCACCTTTACTCTTTGGTTATCCTTCACCTCTTCATATTCAAAATAGTTTTCTAAGGCCTCAATCCAGTCCATGCACTCCTCTAGATTCATCTTCCCTTGAAACATAGATAATTCTACATTAGTGTCTCTTCCACCTACTTTCTTAAGGGCTTCAATGAATTGCCTTTGATTTACCAATACAGTTGGTTCCTCTCCTTGTTGTTGTTGTTGTTCTTCTTCTTTCGAGTATGAGCCAAATTCCTTCCCAGGTTGATCCTTCTTCAACTTTTCTATTTTTGCTTCCATCCTTTTGTTCTTGGCTACTTTCTCCCTCACTATCCTAGCCAATTCCACATTGGTGACTCTAGAGGTTATCTCTTCTTCACCTTGTCCCTATGTTCTATCTCCCATGATTCAAACTCTTCCTAAGTTCTTCTAGAGCTCTGATACCACCTGATGTAGAGGTCGACAGTAGTAGGGTGATAAACCCACCCACACACCTCTGGTCTTCTTTTTCTGGTTATGTTTCACACCTCAACTGTGAAATCAACTTTTCACCACTAATCAGGCTGACACACACTCATGCCCACTTCCTAAGACCTATCAAGACCTTCCACAATATTTATTTGAAACATAAGACAAGTATTGGTTTTTGCAGACTAGACAAGCCCACTAGTATCGGTTGACTGATACAGGTTTCACAATTTTACCGGTACAGGTTTCACAGGCTTACCATCATTGGTTTACCGATTAGTAGCCCTATTTCACTGTCTTTTGGTACTTTTATCCAAATAAAACCAAACAACACTTTAACTAAATTTAGGTTTCAGACACCCTTTTGGGACCACTATCAAATTCAATAAGATTGGATTTCCACCCTATTCCTGCACTCCTCAACACCTACTTGGTTACAGGCCTAATTGATTAGGTTAGACCAGTCTCAAAAAAGAGGTATGGAGAATGGGATCACAAGAAGGTTCCAAAATTTTGGGAAGTTTCTCCTATGCTCAAACACTTAGTTTCAACACTTCAACTCATCATTTCATCATTGTTCATTATCTACTCAAAGAAACTCTTCTAATGTAATATAAACCCTCAACTGGTTTAGACTAGGTCTTGGTGGTACTGTACCAACCAACTCCTTTGACCTCGCCCCTCTAGAATCTCAAAATACACATCCCTAACTAGAATTCTACCCATGGCCATCGTATCCTAATGAGTAGACTACAAGTTAGGACCTTAGTTGCATTATAACCCTTGAAAATGGAGTGTTTCAACCTACAGAAAATAAATGTTTTAACTTCCACTAAAATTTACTTCGAGAGGTCAGACCTGGTGCATTAGAAGGGTGTTCTAGAGTTACTCCTAACTAGATCAAAACTTCATCAGAAATTCTCACACTCTATATGAATTGTACGGAAAAATCTCTGTATGGCGAAATCAAATTTGTTTTATTTAATTTCTCCACCAAACTTTACAAAACCTTTGACCCACCTTCCTATGGTTGTCCACATATACATAAAAATCTTCCAACATCCATAACCAACTTTTTAATAGTTAGGACCGTTGGAGAAGTAGTTGTCATCCTACCAGTAACTTTGAAAAGTAGCTTGACAACAAATGTGAGATTTTGCAATTTTGCAATTTAGAACAACACCAGTTATTAACTACCTAGACCTCATGGAAACACAACCAAGGTCATTATTTACTCCAACACCTAAGACAACATCTTAGACATACTAACTTAAAAAAAATCCAAATTCCAAGCCTTCATGGTCTAATAGACCTCTAGGTTTATATGCTCACCTAAGACAATATTGACCATATAAAATAGGCATTCAGTAACATTAAGGTTGATGATTCATCGAACCCATAATTACAACATAAATTAACCTATAGACAACACCATGTGCTTGAAAATTAGCTATGAAATGAAATGTTCTCTGCACCACTTTTGTGATGAGGAGTGCGCTCTAGGTTGTTGGCCTTCCTGCATGTGTAGACCCCTCTTATTGTAATCACACACTTACTGCAAAAGGATTATCTAACTTTGGGTAGGCCTCCCACCATGGTTTTTCCCTTTACCGCATTTTCCACATACAAATTTTGGTGTTATATTTTGTGGATGGTTGGTAAATATTCTATGGTTTATATTTGTGCTTAACTATTATATCTGCTATTCTAGTAATAAGATTTTAATCCTTAAAGGTCTATAATCTGTTGACAACTAATTCACCCCCCCTCTTAGTTGTCCTCCGATTATCTGAGCTATCTAACAATATGATCTTTTGATCATTTTATGCAATGTACAATGAATATGAAAGTAATGATTTGCAATGAATATGAAAGTGATTATGCACCTTAGTGGAACTATAACTAATGCATCTGATAGATGCAATATTAACAGTTAATATTATGTAATATTGGTTGTAAGCCATCTTACAGCAATGGGCCAATATATTTTAAACAGTGAGTTCATTCGATAGTGAGCAACCCTATATTACTATAACTCGTTACATAATTTTCAAGCTAATCCTCTTCATGGTTTTCCCATCTTGGGTTTCCACATATAAATTTGTGTTATGTGGTCTATTGTTTTTTCTTACTATTATTTTTTAATTCTATAACTAAGTTATGTTATGTGGATGGTTGTTCAAATTTTTTAATAAATTCAAGAGAATATTGATTCGTCCCTCCCCTCTCAATATTCCAGATTTTCAACAATGTGGTGTTTATGAGAACCAACAGACTTGAGACACTAGTTCAAAATACAAATATTTGAGTACCAACTTGGTAGGCAAGACAACAATCCTACAAGAATAAAAAGATATTTTTTGTGGACCTTCAAGGCTAGTAATATTTAATAAATTGAACTCAATCTAATCAAACTTCAAACCATCCCCAACACAACATACGATCTTTTCATAGTGTCTCACATTATTAGAACAAAACTCACATTAGATCACTCTAATATTCATATTGGAGCCATAATTACATAGCATTATACACTATATACTCACCTAAAATAGATCCTAAATATCTATATATATGAATTACATTTACAATTACACACATGGGTTGGACCGAAACATAGAAATAATATCCACAAGTCAACCAGTGAAACACTCTTCATCTAAATCTATCCAAACTTGTAATTAGTGATATCCAATAATCCAATAGACTACTCCAAAAGATATATCACACCATTAAATTCCCATTGTATCCTCCTCTTTTCCTAATGGTCATCCACATGCTACCTCTATTGAGCATACACCATAAGCCTCTACCATATCAAACTAGAACAACATCATGGTTAATTTACCAACACAATAATCTGTCTATCACTTCCAAATCTCTATCAAATGAACATGGATTATAGAAGCTTTGGAATATGATAAGACATTTATAGACATGTACTCTCCTTTCAAATTGAAGTGCATAACTCTCAAACATGAAGAAATGTTTATCACAATAAGTTACCAAAATAATCTCATTATCTAGGTAACTTACCTCAAACATTTTAGATAAGACTTTTTAATCATTTCCACTAACATGAATAGATGTAACATGATAAATTACAAACATTCCTTAATATAATCCATGACCATATCTAGTCACATATACAACCACAAGTCAAAATACTCTTATATGACATTATATTAATGCACATTCTTCAGTCTTTAAGATGCCATCAAAGCTAAAAATGACTAGCACACTTGGAAAACCTCTAACATAAAGAACCAAAACACCTTTGACATTGATTAAAACATATGTCCAACATGACTTAGTTTAGTCCTCCAACAAGAACCTCATGAAGATAGTCAAGAGGACAACATTATTGGCTGATAGAATTGCCCTCAAGAGGTCCAGGTGTTATACCTTTCATGTTAGTCTATGAGAAGGAAGAAAGGATTATATTATCACTAGAGTTACCCTCTTTTGATTAGCACATCAACTAAAAATTATAGAGAATGATTGTGTGAAAGTGAGGCTAGCTGAGATAATGGAGCTAGAGTAAATTAGAAATTAGGCTATGCATACAACTTGAGACTCATCACGGACATGTCAAGAAAAGTCTTAACAACAATGCTACTAGCAAGATTATTGGGGAAGGATATTCAATGCTCAATTAGGATTCAACATAGATCCAAATTAGGAAGAAAAACAAAGTTTGATACCATCTGGAGTGGTGTATATGCTATCACTAGGTGCAAGGAATCCAATTCATTTCATATTTCTAAGATAGTTGGTTAAGACATTCCAAGCCCTTTAAATTAGATCGATCTCAAACCTTTTTTAGGATGGTTTGTAGTTCATGTAAACACCAGTTAGTCATTGATTATTTTAAAGAAGTGTTGTTGCACTCTATATTCCCCTTAATGGAATGCATGTTCTAGTTTCCTACATTCCTCCAAGTTTAGGCATGCACAAGTTTGATGGGTCCTTAACAACTTAGTTCCTAATAGATGAACAACACAAATGGACACTAAGAGGCGGGGGGGGGGGGGGTGAATCAGTGTATTTCAAAAACTTTAAGTTCAATGTGAAAATTTTAAAGATGTAATGTAAACATAAACACACACACACAAAAGACCATAGCCCATAACACCAGATATATGAGGAAACCCCAATGTGTGAAAAACCTCGATGACAATAGCTGCTAGAGTCTACTGCTCCAATCCAGCCTCACAATCAATAATAGATTACAATAGAGTTTTATGGATACCAACCCCCTGAAATGTTGAGTACCAACTCAAGAAGAACCTACCCTTTCTCTAAGCACCCACTTAGAGATTAGAATGAATATTTATTCAATTTACAATTTATGTACCTTACTACAAATGACATTTTGTAGCACCCAACTGGTATCCCTTTTTGTATTTCTTTTCTATGCTCTCTGCACCTTTCTCTACTATGCTTTTCTTGTGGTGCTCTTTCTATCCCTGTTCAACTTCTTGCTAGCTCTAGTTGTCTCGGTCTTCTAATCTTTACTTCTGTCTATCTCTGATCTTTGATACTTCCAATACGTTGTCCACACTTTCAACAACATTACTTTCTTCAACACATCACCTCATACAATAATCGACTTGTGAAAAAAATCTTTATTTCCACCTCTACCTCTGTCTTCATAAACCAACTACCTTATTCCAATCATATTTACTTCTCTACTCAATCAACTCTGTACTAGAGAATGTTTTTCTCTCCAAATATACTTTTAAACATAATTACTTATAAATCTTTGGGATTTGCAGATTAGATTTTTAATTGAATCAACCACCTATATTAAATGACTCTTCTTTGTTTTCCTTGATATTCTTTGTACTGGGTTGTTGTTTTTAGCATGATAAATCTACCTCACAAATTTGGTTCTGCTACTATCGATCACCTCGAGCCCTACAAAGATCTCCACTTGGTCCACCATTAATCAATTCTTCATCCTTGGTCAAGCTACCCAGAAAAGATGGACAACTACCTCCATCAGATTCACTAACTCGACAAATATAATTTGTTTTGTCCACCCAGGAGCCACATGTCTTCAAATTCTTCCTCCAGATCAGATGGACAAGGTTAGTCATCAGCCATGTAAGAATCTATAATAATCTTCATGCACAGGTATCATCAAATTGATCTCCAAGTCACCTGATCAACCATAGTCAACTGCCACTTGGACCTCCGAGACTATTGGCTTGCAGATATGGCCACAAAGTTGATCACAATCTTCAATTATATCGGCAAAATACCCTTTCATCACTTCGATGGGTGTTCTCTGATTTTCTCCGTACACACCACATCATCGGGTTAGACTTGGTTAAAGATTCTGTGGACTATCAAGCTTCTTCATGCATGTTCTACCCACATAGGATAAGCTTATGTTATTCTCAAGAACCCTTCTTCTTTCTTTTCTAGCCCGCACTATATTAGCAAGGTATCTCAACTCACGTGGGATAAGGATTGTCCCCATTTTGTCTTCACTTGTTCTTATCTCGTGCTACATTCCTTTACCCTTTTTCACCTCACGGGATAACCTTTCTTCATGCTAGAAAAGAATTCTTCCTTGTCCTGCATTGCTTATGTTTCATTTCTCTTTTGATGCAGGATAAGCTTTGTCTTTCCTTGATAAGCATCTTCTTAACCCACAACCCTTTCCTCATCCCTATGGAGACACATGGGACAAGGAAGCCTTTCCTCTTTCTTTATACTCTTATCCCGCAACACTTTTCTTGTTGTTGTAAACCCTCATGGGATAAGGGTTCCCTTAGTGTTCTTTTCTTTACTTTGTTATCCCACGTGAACCTTGTGTAACCTCTCTCTTCCCGCAGGATAAGGGAATCTCTCTTTTGTCCTTCCTTTTTCTTATCATTATTGGTCACTCTTGACAATGCGAGATAACATCATGCCTTAATTTTCTTTGTTTATTGTTATCCCACAAGGTTTCTTACATGAAAATATCATGCCATGGGATAAGCCGAGCAATATAATCTGTGTGTTATTGACATCTCCATCATACATTAGCGACTAGCTAGCAAAGGTTTTACCTTAGGTGTTTCCTGTTGTGGGATAGCGGGTTCTATCATGCTATTGACATCATCTGCCATAATGTAGTGTTACCCCTCATGGTCACTTATCTTCAAGTGTTCATGTTGCGGGATAACAGGGTCCACATAACCATCATGTTATTGACATCTTGATAGACCAACATGACTAACCCGACATGTTATTGACATCTACAGACACATTTTGTGGCTTTGTAGATAGTGATAACCTACGTGTTATTGACAACTGCGACTGATATTCCCTGTAACTACATGCAATAATTTGCGTGTTATTGATAATTGCAGCTAACTTTTTTCTAGGTCAAACAAGATTTTACAATAAGTTTTTAACATAAGTGCCCATGTCTTCCTTGTCCATTTTCATTCCCCAATGTAATGCTTCATGCAATCATCTTGTATCTCCTTGTGCATGTAAAATAGTCTATTATACGATGTTGGTACAACACTTTTGCCAACCTATCAATTTGAATTCTCCACTACATCTTGTCTGATCTGTCTACTACATCTTCTCAATTGTTGACATCAATGACAATAATGTTAATAATATCCCCCTTTGGCATTGGTGTCAACACACTTGCAAAAACATTCACTGAGCATTTCTCTGACCATTTCCCCCCTTTGACAATAATGACAAAGGGTGTTGCTACCAACCATCAACTATGCAATAATCATGACACATCTACAATATATTAAAAATTTCTCCCCAAGAATCATGACACATCTACAACATGTAGCTAGATGAACCATTATTACAATATAAAAAGAAGTGCCAATACTACTTACAAAAATTCAGATCTCCCCCTAAGACTGTACATGAGGTTCAAGGATGAAAGAATAGGAAAATAGTATGCTCCCCCTGAACCATAGACCTCAATAATACATTTGCAGAAGGAGGGTGAGACAATACCCAGCTTGTATCTTAGATACTCAAAAGTGTCATTTGGAAGAGGCTTTGTAAAAATGTTTGCAACTTGCTCACTTGTGGGAACATATTCAACCTTTACCTCCTCTGCAACCTTCTCTCTAAGAAAATTATATTTGATTGCAATATTCTTTGTCCTTGAGTGATGATAGGTTTTTTTGATATATTTATTGCACTTGAGTTGTCACACATGATGGGAATAGGATCCAAAAACTCTACGTGAGTGTCCTTGAGAGTTTGTTTCATACACAAAACCTGTGAGCAACATGTGGCAGTAGCAATATACTCTACTTCAATAGTTGATAGTGAAATAGAGTCTTGCTTCTTGCTATGCCATGATATTAATCTGTCTCCAAGGATGAAAGCTCCACCACTGGTGCTCTTCCTATCATCTACACATCTTACCCAATCTACATTAGTATAGGCCTGCAAAATGAAATCTCCTTTCTTTGTATACCATAGGCCTTGCATATACTTGAATATTCTTCTCACTGCATTAACATGAGATTTCTTAGGGGTTGCTTGAAATCTTGCAACCATACATACAACTTGAACTATATTAGGCCTTGATGATGTAAGATACAACAAATTTCCAATCATGGATCTATACAAGGTTTGATCAACACTAGGTGACTCATCATCTTTACTCAACTTGCATCATGTTAGCATGGGGGTACTAACCGGTTTATTGTCCTCCATTTGAAATTTCTTTAACATGTCCTTGACATACTTGGTTTGAGAGATGAATATTTGATTATTTTGCTATTATATTTGCAAACCAAGAAAATATGACAACTCTCCAAGCATGGACATTTCAAACTTTGACTACATCTAATCAGTAAATTCTTTGCATACAACATCTTTGTTACCTCCAAAGATGATGTCATCTACATATACCACTACTATGATCCCGTGGTCTCCATCTACCTTGATATATAAATTGTTGTCAATATTTACTTATCTGAAACCTTGCTGATGAAGATACTTATCTAGCCTAGAATGCCATGCTCTAGGTTCCTTCTTTAGACCATATAATGATTTTTTCAATCTGCAAACAAAGTTCTCATCTTCATGCAACTAAAAACCTTTAGGTTTCTTAATATAAACCTTTTCTTCAAGATTCCCTTTCAAGAATGTATATTTGACATCCATTTGATATACTTTGTATCCTTTATATGCTGATAATGCCAAGAACATTTTTATAGTTTCAAGTCTTGCAACTGGTGCAAATATTTCTTCAAAATCTATGCCCTCTACTTGAGCATATCCCTTGCATACTAGCCTTGCCTTGTTCATTATTACCTTGTCTTCTTCATTCATCTTGTTTGTATAGACCCATTTAGTCCAAATGATATTTTTGTTAGTTGGTCTAGGAACCAATTCCTATGTTTTGTTCATTTCAATCTGTTACAACTTCTCTTCCATTGCCTTCATCCACTCTTCACTTTTTCTAGCTTCATCAAATGTTTTGGTTTCCATCTCTATCATAAGGTAGAAATCTACTTGATTAGTGTTCCTAGCTTTCCTTCTAGTTTGCACACCATCATTTTTTTTTTCCAATAATTTGATACTCAGGGTAATTCTTTTGCACATATTTGTTAGGGCCTTTTCTAGATGCTTCTCTTTCATGTTCACTCTCAGATTGATCTTCATCTTCAACATGTGGCTCTTCCATACGATTTATTATGCTCTGTTTTCCTATATGTAGATCTTCATTCACTCTTACATGTACACTCTCAATCACCTTCTTTAGCCTCTTGTTGAAACATTTATAGGCCTTGTGAGATGAGTATGATAAACTTATAAGGAACTGAGAGGGGGGTGAATCAGTGCAAGAAAAAACCTTAAGAATTTGATTACACCTCTTAACAATTTTAAAATCAATAGGAATGCAAGGAAAATAATCACATAAGAAAATACTACATAAAACATGCCAACCATAACACAATGATTTATACGTGGAAACCCAAAAGGGAAAAAACCACGGTGGGAGTTAGTACCCACAAGATTTACTATCTGTAGAATAGAAACATCTGACCAGTTAAGGTCTTACAAATATGCCCTGTTAGGAGTAGATCCTATAAGAAGCCACCCGATGAAGGTATTTTCTATGATGAGCCCTGTTATTATCTTTTCCCTATTAGGAGCAACCTCGCAAGAGGATTTAAACTCAGATGTTGAGATACCCTATTAGGGGATTTACAGATTAAGGCCTGTCAGGACCTAGTCGGTTAAGGGATTTTGTTGTTGTAACTGTTAGGATAACAATAGTTCAATGGTCTTCATATAACACTTTTTTGTCTAATAAGATTCACTGCAGTTCCTCCAAAACTTCAACAACACATCAATACAGAGCTTCATTAAACATTGTATAATCAAAATCTCAATATTCATCGTCAATCTCATACATGCATTCATAACTCATCACACTTTTTATAGACATCAACTTAGTCAGCTCATAATCTTGGAATGATCTCCTAGGTTCAATGATTCTAGACAAACTAACATTACACACTGAACTTATGTTGGCCACCGACATAACAAACCAAAAATAAAACAAAATTGTACCAGTTTACCGATCTTAGTGACTTTATCACTACTGATTAAGTGTTCTTCTAGATAGCCTTCTCTATATATCAAATCTCAATCATCATGTTGAATCTGCTAATGTGGTCAAGAATATAACACCAAATACCTATCTCCATCACACTTGTAAAGCCACATCATCCAACTCTTCATCAATCACCTGTACCAGTTGCTTGAATGCAACTCTGTTCCAGTTAACCGGTTGAGGACCTATTTGCCAGTTCACTAAAAAATTGTCTTCTCTACTGGTTAAGCTTTACCGGTTGGCTTACAAGACTTATGTGATTATAAAAACATAGTTTCCATCAATGAAAATATAAAACAAGTCATCAATCAACTCTTTACACCAAAATATCAACATCAAGCCAACAATCTCCCCCTTTGGCATTGATGGCAACACTTAGGAAAAAAATTGTTTAAGTGTGCAATAAAATAATTGACTTTAATCATGACACATACTCCCCCTTAGCAATTACATGCTTTTACAAAAATTTAAACCATTACAAGACTCATATTGCTACTCCCCATTACGATTACAACAAAATTTTGACTGAATTTGACTGACTCTTTTCAACAACTGCTCCCCCTTTGACAACAATGACAAAGGAAAGTAAATACATCAAAAGATAAATACAATTACATCAAAATTGCATAGCATATATAGATATAAGAGTTCAAAAATGTTTTTACAATGCAATTTTAGAAAAAGCATCACTAAAATGAGATTTCAACTGCTTCAGATCATTATGCCAGGTCTCCAAAATAGTGTCGGTTATCTCCACATGTGTCTTGATCTACGGGCAGAAAACTCATCCATGACATCTATAGTGCTCATCTTTGGGGTAGCAAGAATAGCTTCTGACTCTTTATACCCTCTCTGCAAGATCTCACTTTCAGTATCAACTGTGTTTTTAGTTCCTGCAGGGATGTTGTTCTCTTTACCTGTTTAGTTTCATAAGCTTTCAACTTATGTTTAACTTCTACAATGTACTGTCCATAGTATATTACAGAATCATTCAGGGGCTTAAATGAATCACTTATAATTTTAAGTTATTTTTCTACATCCTACTTCTTTACCAAATCATCACAAAATAAAGAAAATTTTGCAACAGTAGAAAGGATCTTACCACCAGTCTCGAATGCTTCCATCTAGTGGTCCTTGTTAACAGTCAAAACAACTTTAGCTTTATCAATATCTTTCATTAACTGCTATGTCCTTCACTTCTTATACTCCTTTTCTACACAAACATATGTCGCATTCTTAAATGTTTTCATCTGTTCACTAGCATCATTAACCAATTGACCTAGCTTATCAATTAGTATGGAAAAAGTGTCTTTATCAGTCTCCAATAATAAGCTTGAAAAAAATTCAACTGCATGTTTGATTGTCTCAGCTTCTTTCTATTGTTCCTTCATTCTCTTCTTATTTTCTCTAGATTGCATTGTAGTGGTAATCTCCATTAATTATATAGAACTTAGCATATCCATATTAATGGGTCCTTGTATGCTTAATGCATCATCATCCTCATCATCATCTATTTTCTTCTTAGAAGTTAAGGATAGAGGTGTCACTTTAGGTTCAAATTTCTTTGTTTCCTTCTCTTCTTCCTCTGTATTCTCTTTAGGTCTATCCTCTATCATTTATTCTTTCTTTTCTTCTTCCTTATTCTTTTCACTGTCATTTACCGGTGGTGGAATAGTCTATGTATGTGTTGATGTCTCTTCAGATCTCTTGTCTTCTCCAACTTTCTTCACTTCCTGTCCCTGTTGTTGTTCAGACATTTGCACTTCATCAACCTGCATATTTACACTATTAGTTGCATCAACATCATTAGTACCAGTGTCATCATCAGTAATGACAATTGTCTGTATCTATGTATTGACCGGTTGATCATCTACTGGTTGGTCTCCCATAACAATCTCATCAGGTGTAAAATCATTGATATCAAAATTGTCTAGAATATCTTTTTGTATGATAGGAATTGTGGAAATCATCAAAGCAAATCAATATTAATCTAGCTCAATCACGAAAGCTCAAATGCAATGATCAATCCTAAACACACTCAATAAAGACATGAAAACAAGACATTCAAGATTGAAAACTAAGCAAACCAAATGCAGACTTGAATATCTCCTTCATGTGACTCCATTGTCCTTCTTTCTCCTTCAAATAGCTTTGTTGTGGATCTCACCTACTAGTGCATGAGCATGATGTGAAAGCAAGTAGACAAGATGATAGCGCAAGAATACTCGAAGCGTGATTGATTCGACCAGGTAGGGATTCAAAAAAGTGATTAATTGGGATTGAAGAAATTCATCCAATTTATAGACAAATTGGAGAAAAGACACAATTAGCATGAATTAGATTTGAATGGAAATTGCAAATCAAGAATGTCAATTATGACAAATTTGCACTTTCTATGCAAGATTGATTGATTGATAAATTATGACAAAATTATGACAAATTTCTATGTCAAAATTGATTGATTGTCAATTATGACAAATTATGACAAATTGAAATGTCATTCCCATGAAATTAGGAGAAAAATTAGAAAAATAAAAAATTAGATGAATTAGAAATTAGGAAATTAGAAAATTGGAAAATTAGGAATTAAGTGAATTAATTAACAATTTTTCATTTATTAATTAACTCACAAAGAGGGAAGAATTAGTTAGCCAATTAAATAAACATTTAATTGTGACAAGAAGACTTAGGATAAATAAATAAATTATTTAACCTAGAGGGAAAATGCCAAACAAGATTAAATGAATAAATCATAAAACCTTAGAAGATTAGGTCTTGACAAAAGATAATTGATGTAGATTTGATTTGATCATGATTCTGACTTGATAAATGATTTGATTGATAAACAATTGAGATTGGTTGACAAATTGACCAATATTGATAAAGAGACCAAATTGATATGTGCCAATTCATGAGGGACAATGACTAATTGATCCAAATTGACATGATTGAGAAGGATGACGATCGATGACAAATCGATCACAAAATTGACAAGATTGACAAGAGGACAAGGATCGATGACGAATCATGACTGAAAATTGCTATCGACAAGACCAAATTCGAAAGCGAGACAAATGAAGAAAGTAGAAGAAAGACTCGATGCTCGCAAATGATAAAGACCAAGTGCGAATCATAGGAGAAATGTTAATGCGATGCAAAAACCCTAAAATAAGGCAATGCGTCAATGTTAAAGTATGACTCTGCAAGCGTTGACCATTTTTAGACGTCTACATTTTGCCCCTCTTCGAGACAATGCGATTTTAAGTGTTGTTTCAAAGAACAATAATGAAAATGCCCCAGACAATAATAATGACATATGCATGCCCCCTCAAGGAATTGGCCGGAAAAATCCAGAAAAGAGGCCAAGTGATCGATAAGAATGACAGAAGATGATAGGTTCGAACGGACTACCAAGACTGATGGAAGAAATGTTAGTAAGAAGAAATTAGACAGAGGACAGTTAGAGATGAAGGAAAACTTGCTTTCACATATGCACATAAGTAGGTGAGAACCTTTGTTTGATATGGCAAAATGGATGCGGTGCAACATGGCAATGAAGGCCAGAGCTGAAATGCAACCCTTTTTGCAAAAGACAGACACATTGCAGACAAACAACAATCACAACAAAAAAGAAAGGGACCATGAACCATCCCAGTCACTCTAAATCACTCAGTGACATCATCAAGCAACATAGGAACATGATCGAAGATAAATCAATAAATAATAAGACTCGCTAATTCCAACAAGTCAAACAAACATCTTGATCTTCATTGTCAAAAGTTGAAAGTGTTGATAGGACGATCATGCTGTCTGGTTTCAGGGAATGCAGTACCCCATCTAAGACAGGACACAGTCTGGTTTGGAGTATGCCACACCCTATATAAGACCCATTATAATAGTGAAAAGGACAAATGATATTGATGTTGAGTGATTGATATGACAATTTTGATCAGTTTGAATGCATGGTTTGATTGAAAAGTTCATCTGTTAATGTGTGATTTTAGTAAAGCACAGTGTGTGATTGTGTGTCATTGGAGGTATGCTCAGTGATTTGTCTATGCACAAAGGGGATATATTTTTTGCAAAATGCTTGTTTTTGGATTTTAATGTTTTGAAAAAAAAATTTGTTCATGTTTTTCAGGATTTTATTTGACTTTTTAGGGATTTTTTTCAAGACATTATTTGATTTTTTGGAGTTTTTTTAGGACATTATTTGATTTTTTTGATTTTTGCCCCCAGTGTCTAGCAAGGCAAGGAATATGACAGGTGAATAAATAGGCTTTCTGAAATGTTGGTGGATAGAGGGAAGACAAAGGCCTTTTATTATGGAGACAATACAGATGCAATTTCCAAGGGCTATTGCATGATGGGACAAGAGACTGGATATGACAATGTAAAGCAGTGACATGGCATGAGGGACATGTCAAGAGGTTTTTGAAACCATGTTTAAATTTTGCGTCCTTATGTCAGATCAAGATCAAAGAATGAAAAAGAGTGTATGGATAGTGATAAGATATGGATAGGATAAGCAAGACCAAGAATGGATAAGGGACATGGACTGAAGGTCGGGATAGGATACAGGATAGTGGCAGAAAGTTGCAATAAGCTAGGGAATATGGATGAAAGGTTGTAATAAGCAAATGGATAAATGACCAAAAGCTATGATAGACTGAAAGCTGCAAACAAGATGCATGATGCTCAGGAAGATCATCAGCCTTGTCAAGATCAAAGGTGGAAAGGGAAACTGGACATGAGGGACAATAGGATATGAAGGGTAATGACATGGTATGATAGGATAATGAAGGGCAATAGGTAATGAAGGAGGAAACCTGCCTCCAAGTGTGGTGTGCAAGAAGTTCATAGATTACGCATGACACCTGTTTGCTAGGTTTTCATCATGGTACTTGCCCAAGGCGCCTGTTTGCCAGGTTTTCACCAGTGGACGGATTATTTTTGCTTTACTTTTTTTCTTTTTTCTCTTTTTTTTTTTCACTTTTTTTTTTTTGATTTTTTTTCTTTTTTCAATTTTTTTTTGTATTTTGACATTTTAGTCAAAAATGGACACATGGTAGGGGATGAAAGAAGGATTCAAACATCTTTTTGTTTGGATAGTAGTCTTGAAAAAAATGGACCATGACCTTTAAAAGCATGCTCAAAGACGTTGGTAGGATAAGGACATGGAAAATAAGATGAAACTAAGGCGAGGATTTATTCAAAGGATTGGATCAAAGGGATGGAAGGATGGAAAATATGCATTGATAATAGGTAGGGTATTGGAAGAATTGGGCTTCAGTGGATGGAAATGAAGGCAAGATCGACATTGGCACACACCTTGAGGGGTGATGGACTGATGGAGGAAAGACGTATTTTGGATATTGAGATTTTGACGAAGGAAAGGCTATGGATTTTGGGACATAAGGGCCCAAAATGGATAAAGAAGGTGATGGAGGAATAGACTTGGAATGTTTGGATGGAGGAATAGCATTGTAGATGCCAATTTTGGTGTTTCTTTAGGCTTTTATGCTTCAAGGAGCCGCTTAGGGATCCACATGGTTTTTGATTTTTCATGCTTTTGTGGTTCCTTGGAGTGCATTGCTTGCACAAGGAATTTAGGAACCCATATAGATTTTGACTTTTGTTTTTTAGCAATGGGCCTTTGTGACCTTTTGGATTTTTCCTTTTCTTTTTGGCTCATATTTTTCTTTTCTTTGACATGTTGATTAGATTGGACATGTTGATCCTTGAATACATGTGGATTTCTAGACTTATGACTTTTATACTTGGCATCCAAATTGCTTGGAGCGGGAAAGGAATGCATGGATGGATATGAATGAAATGGACTTCTTTTGGATGGATGAAATTTACTCAAGGATGTATGCCTTTGCTGACCTTGCATAGAGAATGAAGGAATATAAGGACCTAAGATGGATGGAAAGTATGATGGGGAAGGTGTATGCTTGGATTTTGAAGGGATGTTGGATTTAGCAGGGGTACCCACGTCTTGAGGAATTTCACTGAGGCCATGACCCTTAATATTTTCTTTAACATGAAGGGATTCTTGCTTATGAAGATCTACTCCTTTGCCTTTATGAATATCTTGACTTGTAGGATACTCTTTTCTTTGGGAAGAAGACGCGAGTCCATTATGAGGTGGATATGATATGAGAGAAATAATGAGATCTTGAAGTGGATCGGATTTCACCAAAGTGGAAGAACCCATTGTGCATGTCGAGGGTTCATGAACATCTTGCACTGACATGTTCGAATCATGAGGGGGATTAGGATGGTGAGGGGGACTAGGATTGTGTTGTGGACATGGTTCAATGATAGGCTCTTCAAGAGATGGAATGGGAGGAATAATGGGATCATCACAAGAAATACGATCTTGGAGCGTATATGGAGCATTAAGACAAGGAGATGGAGGAACAAGTGGATCTTGTGGAGGATCTGAAGGAATGATAGGGTCTTCTGTTGGAAATGAATTTGGAAGAATACTTTGATCTTGACAAGGAGGAAGATCATTGGATTCCTCTTTAAAGGTGCTTTGCTCTTGACTTTTAATGGAATCATCGGAAAGGATGGAAGGGATATCTGGAATGTCCATGGGATTTGAAAGGACATTTCTTTCATGAAATGGAATGGGATCATTTGGGATTGGATGGACTGGGATATCTTGATCTTGCTTAGGGAATGGAGTGTCAATGGGATTTGAAAGGACATTGTGTTCTTGGATAGAATTGACAGGAATAAGTGAATCATTGCGAGTGTCTGGGGAAATGGGATCCTGGTCAACAATTGGATGGGATGATAAGGTTTCAGGATCTTGATCTTGATTTTCTTTAGGACTCATTTCTTCATGCTCTAAATTATCCTCTTGACATGGGGTTAGACTTTGGATATGAATGGGGGATTTTGACAAGGGATTAATGCTTTGGCATGAAGGGGATGCACTTTGAACATTTATGATGGATTATGACAAGGAATCAATGCTTGAACATGAGGAAGAGGGACTTCGAATGGGGTCCTCTAAAACAGGTAATGGCAATAAAGTGCATGGTGGCATTGGGTCTTGTATTTCTGAAACATGACAAGGATGTGCATCATGAATTGGATTATCGTGGCAATCAATTATGGATAGCCCTTGGGTAATTTCATCCTTGGGTGTATTGTTTGATGAGGACAATATGGAAGGTTCTTGTGAAACTTCTAGAGGTGTAGGGATAGATGCCATTGGAGAGTCAATTTGTTTGTGAGGGGATGAGGCATTGCTAGACATAAGTGTATTATTTTGATCTTCCTCAAAGAACTCACTTGGTAATTTTCTTAAGATCATTGCAATAAAGCCACCTTTCTTTCGAGGTTTTGACATAGTTGTATCTGGAATTTGAACTTGTTTGGCAAGGAGTTGGTTCTGATCTAATGTCATGTTTTGATATTGGACTTGGTTCAATTGTTCTGACATGTTTGAAACTTGGGTTGGTGTGTGCTGCAACCTTTGTTTTTGAATGTTTGGTTGTGGTTGTTGACATTGATATTCCACCATTGGTTGAACTATTTGTTGACATTGTATAGTTGGTTGGACATATTGTTGAAATTGGACCATTGGTTGTATATGTTGAACAATTGGTTGAACCATTGGTTGTATTGGTTGAAAATCTGATTGATAGTAAACACCTTCTTGTTCTTGTTGTGGAGGCACATAATGTTGAAATTGATGTTGTCTCTTTTCTTGAAATTGTTTCATCATCTCTATTTGGGAGAGGAGAGCTGGTATGTCTGATCATTCAAGAAGAGATCTTACATCAATTGGCTCAATCTTTGGACTTCGACCTGGAAATTTTTGAAACATTTTGGACATTTGTGATCTATTCTTCTGAATGGTTTTCACTCTTTGTTCCAATATCTCCTCTTCTTGAGCTAGTTTCTCCTCTAATTTTTGTATTTGGACATTTACATCATCATGATAAGTTTGATCCAAGTTATGAGACATGTAGAGATTGGATTGACATGATTGATTTCTCAATTGTGATGATGTGGCTTCGTAAGAAGGTTGAGACCTCATTTCAACAAACATGTCACTATGAAATGCAACTAATGGGATTGACAAATGCAACCTAAAAGGATGACAATGCAAATTAATGTTTTTGTTGTTTTTCAAGATTTTGACAAACTTATGAATGCAATTCTAAAAATGAGACCCTTAGGAAATTGAAATGATGTCTAGACCTTAAAGGACAAAATGACCATGTCTCCCCTATATGCTTGGATACTAAGCTAGGTTTGACCAAATGACAATAATGACAAAAAGAGAAAAGGTTTGATAAGGTCTAGACTTCCTAACAATAACTTAGGGTTTTATCAAAGATTTGGATTACTCGAGTATGACAAAACCTAGTTTTGACACTATATGCAAAGGGACAATTACTATGCTAATGACCCTAATATGATATGATAATGACCTAAGCTTAATGAAGAGACCTAGGGTATGCAAATGCAAATGTATGACAATGTCAACCTAAGGCAAAACCTAAGGTTGAATTATGAAATGGTATTACTCTAATGCAAGAGGACACATGCAAATGGATGACCCTTATTGATATGCAAAGGAGTATGACCTAGGTGAAACCTAACCTTGGTAGTTGACAATGACTTTGCAAAATGCAAACCTAAGATGAACCTAGACCTAAGTGACATGAATGTTGAGACAATATTTTGAACAATGTTTGACAACCATGTTTGAAGGTGTTTTGAACTTTGTTGGATGAAATGTTCGTGTTTAACCTTGTTTTGCATCAATTTTGTCTTGTTTTTGAAATGAGATGCAATTCAACTTTTGACAAGCAAAGAAGACAAGATATTTCAACTTAGACTCAAGACAACCATGCTCATTCACACATTTCTTATGGTAGGCAAGGACATTAGGTACTTGAGAGGTAGACTCGTTATGGGATTCAAGAGAATACATAGATGCTTGACCCCATGGGCTCCCCTCCACGACACTCACTTCTCAGGGAATCCAAGCATCAATCCCCACGAAAATCTCCCCATGGCAAACTTAGTATCTCTTCCAAGTATTCGAACTTGTCCTTCTCAAGCAACTAGAAGGATTTTTGGCTTCTAAATACAAGGTGTTTAGTCAGGATTTCTGTTAAGCATTAGTCCTTGGTGTCACGCAAGCGTGATTGAGACATTAAGCCCACCAAGATACCAAACAAATGTAGTCGTGGAAGCACGATTTAGACCGTGAGGTCCTACTTAGATGTTGATATGAGAAAGAGTTCAAGGGTCATCACTTCCCAAGTAACTGCAATTCCCACGTAACCCTTCCTTCAAAGCTTTCGCTCATCAGGTATTTATTTATAGTGAGTTAGAATGCCAAGGTATTCTATCCGTACTCACTTTGGGTCATTCCCTTCTCACGATTGTCACTTGCTTGCAAAAGCAAATGGTCGGGAAGGCAGGCCCTCTAAAGGTGACACACAATCAAAAACATGAGCATGGTATCGAAGATCTGGATTTCTGATCACCCTAAGAAGGATGAGAGCATACTCTCCTACTCCAATGTCAAACTCAACAATCAAAGCAAACATGCATTCATTCCATCCTATTTAGAAATCATACTAGGTGCCTAAATATTAATTACAAACACAAAGTTTAGTTGTAGTCCAAGGCAACCTGCAAAACCCAAGTCAGAAGTTTGATATGTTTAGTCTTTGACTATCGAACCTGCATAAAACATGTTAGTAGTTTCATTTTTTGTCTTTTTCATTCTTATACCAAGGTGCTGCACAGAGAATAAATACCAAAAAAACCAAAAAAGCAAAAACAAAATGCAAAACAAAACAATTTGTAAGTAAAAAAACACTACTTTTTATCTCTATTTTTGGCCCTACACAGGCGCAGAATGTCTCACACAGGCGTAGAATGCTTGACACAGGCACAGATTGTCCTTGACATAGGCGCATAATGCTTGACATAGGCACAAAGTGTCTCACATAGGCACAGAAGTTCTTAGAAAACCCTGCATTACCCTGTTTCTTGGGTTTTTCACTTGCAAAACAACTCAAGAGCACTCAAAAGCATGATTAGGGGGTCAGTTCATGTCGGGTTCACCAATTAATGTAGCTAGGAAATGTGGAAATCATCAAAGCAAATCAATATTAATCTAGCTCAATCACGAAAGCTCAAATGCAATGATCAATCCAAAACACACTCAATAAAGACATAAAAACAAGACATTCAAGATTGAAAACTAAGCAAACCAAATGCAGACTTGGATATCTCCTTCATGTGACTCCATTGTCCTTCTTTCTCCTTCAAATAGCTTTATTGTGTATCTCACCTACTAGTGCATGAGCATGATGTGAAAGCAAGTAGACAAGATGATAGCGCAAGAATACTCGAAGCATGATTGATTCGACCAGGTAGGGATTTGAAAAAGTGATTAATTGGGATTGAAGAAATTCATCCAATTTATAGACAAATTGGAGAAAAGACACAATTACCATGAATTAGATTCGAATGGAAATTGCAAATCAAGAATGTCAATTATGACAAATTTGCACTTTCTATGCAAGATTGATTGATTGATAAATTATGACAAAATTATGACAAATTTCTATGTCAAAATTGATTGATTGTCAATTATGACAAATTATGACAAATTGAAATGTCATTCCCATGAAATTAGGAGAAAAATTAGAAAAATAGAAAATTAGATGAATTAGAAATTAGGAAATTAGAAAATTGGAAAATTAGGAATTAAGTGAATTAATTAACAATTTTTCATTTATTAATTAACTCACAAAGAGGGAAGAATTAGTTAGCCAATTAAATAAACATTTAATTGTGACAAGAAGACTTAGGATAAATAAATAAATTATTTAACCTAGAGGGAAAATGCCAAACAAGATTAAATGAATAAATCATAAAACCTTAGAAGATTAGGTCTTGACAAAAGATAATTGATGTAGATTCGATTTGATCATGATTCTGACTTGATAAATGATTTGATTGATAAACAATTGAGATTGGTTGACAAATTGACCAATATTGATAAAGAGACCAAATTGATATGCACCAATTGACAAGGGACAATGACTAATTGATCCAAATTGACATGATTGAGAAGGACGACGATCGATGACAAATCGATCACAAAATTGACAAGATTGACAAGAGGACAAGGATCGATGACGAATCATGACTGAAAATTGCTATCGACAAGACCAAATTCGAAAGCGAGAAAAATGAAGAAAGCAGAAGAAAGACTCGATGCTCGCAAATGATAAAGACCAAGTGTGAATCATAGGAGAAATGTTAATGTGACGCAAAAACCCTAAAATAAGGCAATGCGTCAATGTTAAAGTATGACTCTGCAAGCGTTGACCATTTTTAGACGTCTACACTTTTATCTCAAACTTCTCCAGTTGCTCTTCCGAATCAAACCCATTAATTTATTCAATATTAGCTTAGTTTCCATATAAACCCATTAATTTTACCTTTGCAAGAATTTCATCTATCTCCTCTCTTGTAGCTTCAGGTTGTAGATTTTTAAGAATGAATTCAATAATTTCTCTATCTTGTTTAATAGCAGCATGCCATCTTGCATCAATCTTATTATATAAAGAATTTGAAATTAGCTCTTGCAATTCAATTAGGGATTTGTTGTATTTATTCATCATAAAAACAACTACATCCTCTATCTATCTTTGTTCATCCTCACTAAAACTATCATAAATTTTATTAATAGCAGTTAATAAATTATAATCCTTAACATGCATAATTAACTTTTCAAAAGATGTAAGCTTTGTTACCAGTTTCTTTACAGTCTTGACAGTGGAAGTTCCAATATCCTTTGATGTCTTACCACTAGCTCTTAAGTCTTTCTTCTCACCTTCTGATTCAGTTTCTTCTTCATTAGCAACTATTGGTTTCTTTGCTTATTCCTTTTTCCTTTTCCCTGTAGTTACCGGTGCTTTAGGTGCAGGGGGCTCAACGATTTTGCCTTTTCTCTTGAATTTTATCTTGGAAGGCTTCTCCTTCTTAGCTTTAGCAGGTATCTCTTTCTTAACCTTTGCATCTTCACTTCTTGTTTTCATACCGGTGGAGGTACCGATTGGGGCACTAGATGCACCTACCTGTTGTGTTGCATGCCTTTCTCTTTCTTCTGTAATGGTTTTCTTTGTAAAACCTTGTTGTTCAACAAATTCCTCCACTTCCTTTCTCACTTTCTTAGCAATTATCGGTTTATTTAATTCAGTGCACCTGTAGAGATTTCTCCTTGTAGGTGCCAAATCTTTTTGTAGTTATATTTACCAGTTGAGTTAACAAGTGATCTGCATATGCCACCAAAAGATCTACCTAGACTTTATAACCCATAAGCATCACCTAATTTATCATGGGATAAATTGCCTCCATCATACAGGTGTTTGTATCAACCATGAAATAAATTGTGTCCTAATATTTCTGGACATTCCTCTTTCGTAACCTTTCTCTTGCATGCATTTTCTTATGAAAATATTTGAAATATCCCCATGCAATCTTATCAAAACCATCACCCAACATTCTAATGTTGTTCTTCATCTGCGATAGTGTTGGTGTGTCCTTAGACCACTAAACATCATCGATACCAGTAAAATGGTTCTAAAAGTAGAAAAATAAACCAATGATCAACTATCTAAATTTAAACTTCAATCTCTTGTCCTTCTTGATGGACTCTAGATTCAACATCAGTTGACTTTGCAATGCCTTAGATAAATCATAATCAACATCTTCCTTTATCATCCGGTATGTGGTATGAATGGCTGCAACAGAGATGTTGTTCATCTTGTTGGAATGATTTATTCGGTAACCAATAATCATTGAAGCATATTTAACTACCAGATTATTAATATTATTCACTATCATTGCTCTTCCATCCCATCTTGAATTAGTCATCATTTCAACATCATTGTTAGAAATGAATCTCAATACTAGAACCTCACCGATGGCACAAAGTCCGATGACTGCATGAAAAGATTCTTTTGTAATATTATGTGGTATGTCAAGCCACATAAATTGGTCATGAATCCTGCTAAGAACATATCTGACATGTTCACCATCAAAATCATCAATGGAATTTAGTGCATAGTGAAAACCTTTCTCAATAACCTTCTTAAATTGTTCCTTCACCACTCCATTCTTATCACATAGAAATTTATATTGGTCAAAGATCACAAACATACCAAGATCCTCCAGTTTGTAATGATAAAATGATCTAACATCTTCTACATGTAACACTCCATAGGGAACTCCAGATAGGGATCCGACAGGATCAGTTTCAACAGACTTAAATGGGTGCCTTTTGAATTATGGATGAGGCCTGCCTATAACATCTACTAGATGTAGGGTATCCATTCTCAAAGATTTAGACTTCAGATACAAAAAATAGGATTTTCCAGATAAATACCTTTTACCTTTTTCACAACTAGGCTTTTGACACCGACAATGTTCTCTCATCGATTATCGATCATGGATCACTTCAAATTTGCTCAAATATTTGTCAATTCGGTTTGATGCTGAAAACACAAACTTTTCTCTTCTCTTCTCGCTCTGCAAGTTCTCACAAGAATCCAAAGTGACAAATGACATTCACAAGGTTCTTTTTATTTGCCCATTATCTACCGCATTAAGTGCTATTACTAGTAAAACCCTAAAATATCTTTAAACATACTACTAGTTCTCATAACACATCAAACTTACTGGTTTGATCATCAAATCACTTCTCAATATCATAATGTATCAAAGTATGCAGATTTACCTTACCTCATGGTCCTTTAGGGGGTTCTGAAATAGATCTAACATTAAGCTCCCCCTAAGCTTTTTAACAACTTAGTTTGTCAGTGAAGGGTTCTCCACACTATTTGAAGAATTAGGATCTTCAGATGGTTTCTCATAATCCTTCTTTTTTTAGATTTTGTTCATTTCAGCTCTTGTCTCCTCCATATCAATTTTCATCTTCCCTTTTCAATCATCAGATTGATTTACTGATTGATTCACCTTTGCTCTGCAAAAATTTTCAATATGTCCCACCTGATGACAATGATAACAAGCCATAACAGATGCTCTCCAAGGTCCAACATTTCCTCTACCAGCCCTTCTTCCATAGTTCATAGATACATGACTATAGTTATGACAGATTGTGCAAACCACATTCATCCTCTTCTCCATCTCATAGGGGCTAGACTGATTAACGTAGGGTCTCTCCCAATTAGGACTTCTTTGGTCATTAAAGGTTCTTTTTCAACCATCACCAGATCTTTGACTCATGTGAGGTAATGAATTATTTTCTCCATACCTACACTCAACAGCTCTATGCCCATGAATGTTGCAAGTGTAACAATATCCATTAAAATTTTTAGGCTTATATCCTTGATATGTATTAGGTCTATAGCCATTAGCAACATTAGATCTGCTTTTACAAACATTAGCAGTATGTCCTAGCTTATGATAATTGAAACATATAGGTTTATAAGGTTTCTTACTAGTGGGTTTCTGAATTTTAGGTGCAAATTTATCTTCTTCCATGTTGACCTTTGTATCGGAAGACTTAGTTTTCTCACATGTAGTATATGTTGGTATTATGGATGTGTTGCATTAGTTTTGTCATTGATGTCAACACTTATCCTTTTGGAGATCTATGGTTATGTTGAATCAACACATTGTGTTCACCGACATGTTTAGTGACTTATGCACAGTCACCGATATATTGTTCATCGACAGGTTATATTGTTCACTGACACTGATGATGACTTGTTATCATCTGGAGATCACTTGGTTATGTCAAAGACATGATTTGGATACTTTGTTATGGTATTATGGTTATTGGTCTAATCGGGTTGACATATTTGTTGTTACCAACAAATTGGTCTAGGTTATGGACTGGCATGCATTATCTATTCTAGATCAGCACGACACATTATGGAGATGATTTAATTGATTGGATATTGTTGTAAATGTATTGAGCCGACAAGATGCATCGCATCTTGATTCATTTGTAATTTATTTAATTAGTGATCTGACCTACACATTTGGTCTTAGGTTTTTGTATATATGTAATGTCTCATTTATGAGATAACGTAACAAGGAGTGTAATGTTATATGGTATATGGTTTTGTAACATGGTATGTGTGAATATTGAAGATCATATGAGCAGACCATAGAGAAGGTTCAAAAAAGGTTTGAAGGTGATTATCAGAGCTTAACCAGTACTGAATCCAGCATTGGAGATGCTACTTTGAGTAGTACATTATCATTGGATTTAACCATCCAATTGTAGTTAGTGTGACTCCTATTTTGTGATTGAGCAGTGAGCTCTAGGCGGTTGGCCTTTCTGCATGTGCAAACCCCATTTGTATACACATACTATCTATAGTAGTATCATCTGATTGTGGGTAAGGTTTCCCACCATGGTTTTTCCCCTTACAGGGTTTCCACGTACAAATATCTGTGTTATGTGTTGTGGATGTTTTTTCTCTTTCTGTTTCATGCTTTAACTTTCATCGGTATTGATATTAACTATTAATATGTTAACCGATATTAAGTTTGGTTTATTGGTATTAAGTATCAAGTTTAATTAAGTTATATTTAGGTTGAAATTAATAGACAACTGATTCACTCCCCCCTCTTAGTTGCCTCTGGGTCCTAACAATTGGTATCATAGCCAAGTCCTATTTTTGTAGAAGTTTGATAGCTTGAGGAGATTCTATGGCAACAAAACTTTTCAGGAAGGATAGTTTGAAACTTGATGGAACTAACTATGGTCTATGGAAGATCAAAATGGAGGCACATCTAAATTGCATTGGAAGGGAAATATGGGAAGTTACAAAGAATGGATATGTTGGCCCTACACTAAATCAACCTAATCCACCAACATTGGGTAAGGATCAAGAGAGTGATTGCAAAGCAAGAGAAGCACTTTTGAGCGCACTGTCAGATCAGAAAATCATGGGATTATTAGACCAATCTAATGCTAAAGCTATTTGGGATAAATTGGAAACATTGAATGAAGGAGATACCACTGTCAAAATTGCAAAACTGGAATGCTTCCGGGTTAGGTATGAAAATCTAAAAATGGAAGAAGATGAAAGAATTTCTGCTTTTATGAAAAGGGTTAATGAAATTGTTTTGGGAATAGAAATTGTGGAGGTTCCTTAAGTGAAGATGAAATTGTTTCTAAAGTTTTAAGAGCATTTCCATAAGCATATAAAATAAAAGTAACTGCTATTAATGAGTTGAGAATAATGCCTAATACATCAGTATCTAGAGATACCTTGGTTGGAAAACTTTTAGTGTTTGAGCTTGAGGAATTTGGTCCTGTTGCTACAATTAAGACAGATTTAGCCTTCAAAGAATCATCATCTGGAGCATCATCATCATCATCTAAGATATCTGATTGGAAAGCACTTTATGCAAAAGAACTTGAAGATATCAGGAAGGAAAATGAAGAATTGGAAGAACTTGAAGCACTATTTGCAAGGAAAATGCCTAAAGGTCCTATTGGAAGTAAGTATGAAGGTAAAGCAACATTTAAATGTTTTAACTGCAATAAAGTTGGTCATATGGCATCTAGATGTCCTGATAGACATGCAAGATTGAGAGAAGAAGCTAAAAGAACATATAAGCCTAACCTTGAATATCAGAGATATAAATTTAAGAAGAACAAAGATAAATCTTGTTACTGTGCTGATGAAGGAGTTACTGATGATTCTAATGAATAACCAATAGACAATGGATGGGATTTAATTGCAATAAAATAAGATCAACTGACACCTACTATTCCACCAGTAGAGCAGGCTCTGGCTGCTAAAATTGAAGAAAAAGATGAATGGATTATAGATTCAAGATGTTCACATCATATGACTGGTGATAAAAGTAAATTCTTATCTTTTTAGGAATATAATGGAGGTCTAGTAATATTTGGGGATGATAAAGCTTGTTTGATCAAAGGAAAAGGCACTATATCTTTTGATGGTAAGCAACATTTACTTTGTTGAAGGTTTGAAGCATAATCTTTTGAGTCTTGGTCAATTAGTTGAAAAGGGATTTCATTTACAATTCAAAAATAGTAAATGCAAAATCATGAATAGAACTGGCTTGGAGATTGCAACCGGTAATCACACTAGAGGTAATATCTTTCATTTGAATAACAGTGAAAAGACATGCTTAATTGCACATATTGACGAAACTTGGTTATGGCATAAGAGACTTTGTCATGTAAATTTTGATTTCATTGTAAAGATTAGGTCAACTAAGGCAGTAAGGGATTTACCTAAGATTGTAAAACCTCATAATCTGGTATGTAAGGAATGTCAAATGGGAAAGCAAGTTAGAACAACTTTTAAGAGTATTTATGAGAAATCCAATAATGTTCTTGATTTAATTCATACTGACTTGTGTGGTCCAGCAAGAACATGAAGTCTATAGGGAGATAGATACTTTATGCTAATTATTTACGATTATTCTATAATGTGTTGGGTTACCTTTCTCAGCGAGAAATCAAAGCTTTTGGAAAATTTGAACTATTCAAGGAAATGGTAGAAAATGAAACCAATAAGAAAATCAAATGTTTGAGATCGGATCAAGGAGGAGAATTTACATCTAAGGAGTTTAATACATTATGTGAAGTGAATGGAATCAAAAGACAACTATCAACACCTCAGACACCTCAGCAGAATGGAATTGTGGAAAGGAACAACAAAACTATTCTAGATGCAGCTAGAAGCATGATATTGGAAGCAAATCTACCTCATGTGTACTGGAGTGAAGTAGTGAATACAATGGTTTACACTTTCAACAGAGTTCACATCAAAGGTGAAACCGGTAAGACCCCTTATGAACTATGGTTTGGTAATACTCCTACTCTTAAATATTTTAGAATATTTGGAAGAAAATTTTATATTAGGAGAGATGAGTATGTTGGTAAATTTGATCCTAGAAGTGATGAAGGAATATTTCTTGGTTATTCATCTACGAGAAAGGCATATAGATGTTTTAATAAAAGATTGCAAAAGATCGTTGAGAGTGCAAATGTGAAGATAGATGATCACTTTACAGGAAATTCAAGGTCTATAGATTCTGAACTAACAATTGAGATCATCATAAATGAACCAATACAGAGTGCACCGGTACAAAATGTGGATCCAGTTACATTGGCATCATTAGAGAATTCCACAGTGACTGAAGAACAACAACAAGTGAATAAACCTAGGTATGTGAGACTAAATCACTCTGAAAGTCAGATAATTGGGAATAAGCATCAAGGTGTTATGACAAGAGGAAGACTGGCAAATGAAGAGGTATGTTTAATTTCTCAAATTGAACCAACTTATGTTATTGAGGCTTGTGAAGATAAACATTGGATTAAAGCTATGGAAGATGAACTAGAACGAATTGAAAAGAATAATACATGGACATTGGTTCCCCGGCCTAAAGACAAAAATGTAATTGGAACTAAATGGGTATTTAGAAATAAACTTAATGAAGATGGTAAGGTAATCAGAAACAAAGAAAGATTAGTGTGTAAAGGATATTCACAGAAAGAAGGAATTGATTATAATGAAACCTTTGCATCGGTGGATAGAATTGAGGCAGTCAGACTATTTCTTGCATTTGCAACACAAAAGAACTATAAAGTATATCAGATGGATATAAAATGTGTATTTCTGAATGGTGATCTTGAAGAGGAAGTTTACATTGAACAACCTGATGGATTTTCATTGATAAATGATAAAGATATAGTTTACGGATCAAGGAAAGCTTTGTATGGGTTGAAGCAAGCTCCTAGAGCTTGGTATGTTAGATTGGAAAAATATCTTTTGAAGCTTGGTTACACTAAAGGTAATGCAGATAACATCTTATATTTCAAAGTGACTAATGATGACATCTTGGTTATTGAAGTGTTTCTTGATGATATCATTTTTGGAGGAGAAGATGGACTATGTAAAGACTTTGCTAATAAGATGCAGAAAGAATTTGAAAAGTCTATGATTGGGGAGATAAAATTATTTTTAGGATTGCAAATTTCACAGACTGATAAAGGTATATTCATATGTCAAAAAAAATACTTGAAGGAACTACTGAAGAAATTTGGTATGGAAAAATCTAAACCGATAAGTACTCCTATGACTATAACTAATAAATTGACATTGAAGGATGATTCAGCTCCTATTAATCTGACAAGATATAAATCTATGATTGGAGGCTTACTGTATTTGACACAAAAAATACCTAATATAATGAATGTAGTATGTATTGTTTCAAGATTTCAGAGTAATCCTAAAGAAAATCATGAATCAGCAGTGAAAAGGATTTTTCGGTATCTCCAAGGCACAAAAAATCTTGGTTTATGGTATCCTAAAGATGAAAATTTTGATTTATGTGCATGCACTGATGCAAATTGGGGAGGAGATGTAGATGACAGAAAGAGCACCACTAGAGGAGCATTCTTTCTTGGTAGTAGATTGATTTCATGGTTGATCAAGAAACAGAGTTGTACATCATTATCAACAATAAAATCAAAATATGTTGCAATAGCAACTAATTGTACTAAGGTATTATGGATTAAGAAAATGTTGAAGGACATAAAGGTAAAATGAAAAGAACCTATAATCATTTATTGTGCTAATTCAGCAGCAATTGATATATCAAAGAATTTGGTATTTCACTCTAAGACTAAACATGTTTCTATCAAATATAATTTTCTGAAAGAGAATGTTGAAGCAAAAGAAGTAAGATTGGTTTATGTGAATAATAAAGAGTAGATTTCATATATCTTTACGAAGCCTTTACCGCAGGAAACTTTTGAATATCTCAAAGAACAACTTGGGGTAATACCCTCACCGGTAGAGACTAAGACAGTTGAAGATTGGCATCAAATAGACATAAATTAACAGAGAAACCTTTTTTCAGCTTTGATGGAGGAGAGATACTTCTCAAGGGGAGTAGTTGGTTATAATAATTGGTTACTATAATTGGTTATATGAGTTGGTTGTATGTTCTAGTATTTGTGTTGCTTTGGCATTTGATGTCAAAGGGGGAGAGATGTCTATGAAAAAACAAACTCTGTATTTAGGAAACATTATCTATGGGGAGAGATTATTCATTGGGAGAGATACATACTCTTTGCATTTGTATTTTGATTTCTGGCATTGATCTATTCTAGAGATTGTTAGTTTTTGGTTTTTGGCTTTCTGTTTTGGCACTTAGATGTTTTTCCATCTTGTGTTGCCATCAATGCCAAAGGGGGAGATTGTTGGTATTATGGATGTGTTGCATTAGTTTTGTCATTGATGTCAACACTTATCCTTCTGGAGATCTATGGTTATGTTGAACCAACACATTATAATCATCGACATGTTCAATGACTTATGCACAGTCACCAACATATTGTTCATCGGAAGGTTATATAGTTCACTGGCATTAATGATGACTTGTTATCATCTGGAGATCACTTGGTTATGTCAAAGACATGATTTGGATACTTTGTTTTGGTATTATGGTTATTGGTCTAATCGGGTTGACATATTTTTTGTTATCGGCAAATTGGTCTAGGTTATGGACCGACATGCATTATCTATTCTAGATTAGCATGACACATTATGGAGATGATTTAATTGATTGGATATTGTTGTATATGTATTGAGCTGACATGATGCATCACATCTTGATTCATTTGTAATTGATTTAATTAGTGAGCCGACCTACACATTTGGTCTTCGGTTTTGGTATATATCTATGATCTCATTTGTGATATAATGTAAAAAGGAATGTAATAGTATATGGTATATGGTTTTGTAATATGGTATGTGTGAATATTGAAGATCATATGAGAGGCCCATAGAGAAGGTTCAAGGAAGGTTTGAAGGTGATTATCAGAGCTTAACCGGTACTGCATCTAGCATTGGAGATGCTACTTTGAGAAGTACATTATCATTGGATTTAACCATCTAATTGTAGTCAGTGTGACTCCTATTTTGTGATTGAGCAGTGAGCTCTGGGCAGTTGGCCTTTCTACATGTGCAAACCCCATTTGTATACACATAATGTTTGCAGTAGTATCATCTGATTGTGGGTAAGGTTTCCCAATGTAATTTTTCTCTTTACAGGGTTTCCATGTACAAATCTTTGTGTTATGTGTTGTGGATGTTGTTTCTATTTCTGTTTCATGCTTTAACTTTCATTGGTATTGACATTAATTGTTAATCTGTTAACCGACATTAAGTTTGGTTTACCAATATTTGGTTTATTTATTAAGTATCAAGTATCAAGCTTCTCTATGTTTGCTTCATCAGAAGAACTACTCTCAGAAACCTCCAACAATTGTTCAGTTAACTCTCTTCTCTTAGCAAGAGAAGCTTTTAACTTGCCTTTCAATGTTTCTAGGGCCTCCTCAGTTTCTGCAAGTTTATTACACATCTCTCTATAGCTCATTCCTTCCCCCATTTCTACCTTAGGGATCCTTCCCAAGTAATTAAGCCTCAAGGAAGTTTGGCTCTGATACCAATTGATAAACTTATAAGGCATTGAGAGGGGGGAAGAATCAATGCAAGCAAAAAACCTTAATAATATGTTTACACCCCTTAACAACTTTACAATCAATAGGCATGCAAGGAAAATAATCACATAAGTAAACACTACATAAAACATGCCAACCATAACACAATGATTTATACGTTGAAACCCAAAAGGGAAAAAACCATGGTGGGAGTTAGTACCCACAAGATTGACTATCTACAGAATAGAAACCTCTAACCAGTTAAGATCTTACAAATATGCCCTATTAGGAACATACCATATTAGGAGTCACCCGGTGAAGGGATTTGCTATGATGAGCCCTGTTAGGAGCTTTGCCCTATTAGAAGAAACCTTGCAAGAGGATTTAAACTCAGATTTTGAGCTACCTTGTTAGGGATTTATAGATTAAGGCTTGTCAAGACCTATTCGGTTAAGGGATTTTGTTGTTGTAACTGTTAGGATAACAACAGTTCAATGATCTTCAACTAACACTTCTATGTCTGATAAGATCTGCTTCAGTTCCTCAAAAACTTTAACAACACATCAATACAAAGCTTCACTAAACACTGCACAATCAAAATCTCAATATTCGCCTTCGATCTCATATATGCATTCATAACTCATCACACATTTTATAGACATCAACTTAGTCGGCTCATAACCTTGGAATAATTTCCCAGGTTCAATGATGTCATGCCCAAACTTTTGGGCAAAAAAAAACAACAATTTTTTTTTAAACAACATAAATTCATTAAATAATCTACATTTAAAAGGAATGAATAAGTTTTGTCTTAACTAAGGGTTAATCTCAGGGTTAAATAGAATCGTTTACTAAAGTTGATTTAATTAACTAAATCAATATAGCGACAATAATTAGAGAAGACTAATTATTCCCTAAGAGGGTCATCACAACTTAATTAATTAATCTAATTAATCTAATTAATTTCCTCCAATTAAAATCGAGAAATATTAAATATCTCCATAGCATTTAATATACTCAAGGCTAAATAAAATGATGATAATGCTAACTTATATTAAAAACAATCAATTGAGCAACCTCGAAAATGCCTTTAATTAAATTAATAAAGTTAGCCTATTTCAAATTTAATATTTGCCAAATAAATATAATTTATATTAAGGTCAATTTTAAATCCCCTAATACGTTCAAATTTCAACTATTAAATAATTGGCCAATAATGACCTCATAGGCTAGAATTCGCATAAAACAATTAATAATTTTCATTAACCTAACATCCATATTTAATTAAATATGGAAAATAACTATACAATATTCCTCATTAATAACCCTAGTTAAAAAAATTAAATCAATAATTGCGATCTATATAAAATTAATCCCCAATTTTAATTATGCTTTGATAAAAGACTATATTGCAATTAATTTACTCCCTAGTCAATATTAGGAGTTTAAATTTTTTTGTATTAGAAATAAGGAGATCAAAAATACAAAAGATCACAGAGTATCAGAGTTCAGAGGCCAAGCCTCACACCATCAAAAAAGAAGAATATACAACGAATCAGCAGGACAAAATCATAAACCAAGACACCTAGTAAAGCACTTCATCTCAGGTGTCCACCCAAGCCACCCATCCCATGGAGCCATCCATCCATACCATACTTTTCTGATCTTGGATTTGTTTCAGCGTGTAAGCCATTTCACTATTAGCATTGTGAGGTCCTCTTTTAATCTCCTTGCTAATTCTGCTGAAGGTTTGACTGAAAGCATGTATATTATCCAGGTGCAGCCTCCAGAAATATCCATTTTTAACCTCATTTGTAAAAAAGGTAGCATGACCATCCTTGAGCAGCCTTTTGAATTTAGCCTTGTTGATTTTCATGGTCGTCTGAATCTGCGAAAAAATTTTAAAGTATGTGAGACTTCGAAAAGACTCAGTAAGCATTCTAGGGATATTTTGAAATCTTTCTTCATTTCTACACTTCCAAATTTGCCATAAAATGTTAGATGAGGTAATATCCCAAAACATATTAACATCTTTTCTAGCTTTAGAGAAAAAACCAGTAATAACTTCAAAAAAATTGAAATTAGAAGGGATAGAAATACCAAACATTAGCCAAATCTCTTTGGAAAAACTACACTCAAAGAAGATATGCTTCCCCGTTTCTGGGGTACTGCAAATGCTGCAATAGTTAATATCAGAAAAAGAGTTCCTAATAGGCAGCTTATTGAGAATAAGTAACCATTTAAAATATTTAATTTTAGGATCAATAGAACTTTTCCAAAGATAATTAAAAACTTTCTTCCAAGAAGAAATATCCAAATCAGTATTCCAAATATTGTTAATATGATTGATGATGTCAACATTATAATTTAAAACAGAATAAATATTCTTAGCTTTAAGTTTGGAGATGGTGATACCATCAGGCCATTTTATTTTCAAATAACTATTAGAGTCCACATGACATAGGGTAGGAAATTTTTTACTAGCTTTAACAATCATACTATATGTCTTTTTATGAGAATCAGGAAGCTTAAATTTATTCTTTAATTCATCCCAAGGGATAAGTCTGTCCATTTCAAAGATATCAATGAATTGTTTGATTCCAAGGTTAGCCCAATACTTAGCCGAGCACCCTTGGGTAAGAGCAAGGGGTTTATTACCAAGCTTAAGGTTCCACCAAATGGATCTTTCACCATGGAGGGTTTTATTATCATAGAAGTCTTTGTTAGTGATGAATTGCCTAACATGGTTCCAGGCTTTCCAGATGGATTTAAAAACCGCCGAGCCTTGAACCATAATAGGACATTCACCACAAATGAGATCAATGAGAGGAAGATTTTTCCAGAATTTAGCATTTTTAGGACATCCCCTCTCAATATTATTACGAATCAAAACTTTCCAAGGATCATCTCCCTCTAAGGCATGAAAGATCCATTTGGAGGCCAAAGCAACACCGCAAAGTCTTAGATCTTTCAACCCTAGGCCCCCAAGGAGCTTATCAACATGACACCATTTCCAATTGACAGAGTGCAGCTTTTTATTTCCCTTCCCATCAGACCAGAGATAATTTCTAATAGCTTTTAAATTAATTTCACATATAGCTATAATTAAACGGGGGGGAAATTCTTTTTCAAATTTTAAAAAGAATTCCCCCTCTTCTTATTTTAATAATATTTAATTTCAAACTTTATTTAGGGTTGAGTTATATTTTTATTTTATTTAAAGAAAACAACCCTAATGTTTCATTCATACTAAATGCTAACCCTAACCCGAAGGTGGGCTAGGGTTGCATTTCTTATTTTCATTTCTTTTATTTTATATGCTAACCCTAACCCGAAAATGGGTTAGGGTTGCATATTTTAACATTTCATATCTTTTTCTTTCTTTTTGCTTAGGGTTTTGGGTGTGTGTGTGTGCAGGGATTCGAAGGAGGCAGAGGAGGAAGGGTAAAATAGCAAAGGAAACTGCAATGAGGCAGTGGCGACCGCTACGGTGGCCACCACTTGGGGTCGCCACCCGCAGTGGTGTCATGGGTGCCACTACGGGTCTCGACCTGCAGTGGCGGCCGAGGCCACCCCTATGGGTTGCGGCCCGCAGTGGAGCCGCGAGCACCCATGTGGGCTTCGACCCACAGAGGGGGCCCGAGCCGCCCCTGCGAGGGCTATGGGGAGGTTGGTTACTCCCCAATCCTTAGCAATTTTTTTTTGTTTATTTAATTTTTTTCTTTTGATAAAAAATATATTTATATATATATATATATATATATTTATATATACATATATATATATATATATATATATATTTATATATACATATATAAAAATCTAGGAGACATGCTTGATTTCAGAAAAATAACCAGAACTCTAATGTAAGATTCCATTCTCTTGATTTCCAGTTTACTCATTTTTTTATTTATTTAATACATATGTTTTAATATAAATGTAGCATGTATATATATATATATATATATATATATATATATATATATATATATATATATTTCTATGGTCAAATATGTGCTTCAATAGTTTTAGCAGGCTGATTTCAAATAACAGAATATGAGTAAATTCTTTTATTTTTATTTTCATTTAGACCATTATCTAAATTTATTTCCCGCTTTTATAGAATATAAAAATATGACAATTTTGTTTATTTACAACAACAACTAATTTTTTTTTCAAAAAAATCATTAAATCCCTAAACAACATGATGTAATTCATTACTAACACTCATTCTGAAAAATCCATTTATTTTTCCCTACTTAACATGCATTTCAGAATAGGAAAAATTTAGCAGAATTGATTTTGTTATAGCTGCAACTAACTCTTTTAAAAGAATCTATTTAATCTATAAACAACAAATTTGATGCAATATTTATTTTCATTCTAACACTTATTTACATTATTTTTTATATATGAACAATAGATAGATATGAATATTTATTCTCTTTTACTAACATCTATACTTCAACATTTTATTTATTTCCGTTCCTTTCTAGCATGCATACAACTTATTAACAAATTAAAAAAAATAGAATAAAACATTTTTTTTCTAGCAACTATAACAAAATAGAAATAATCAAAATGCTTTCACTTTATTTAAAAGAATCAATACTTCAATAAAATACAATTTATTACATGGTAAACTTAATCAATAACACACTTTCTTTTTCTCCAATATAAATACAATAAAAAGTTCTTTTTTTCTTTCTTTTCTTTGCAACTAAAATGCAAAAATAACCCTTTTTTTGCAACTAAAATAAAATCACCAAAGACCATTTCCAAGCTTTCCCTTCCAAGCCTTTTCCAAAGCAACCTGCAATAAAAACTTGAGGTTGTGACCATGGAGGCTCACCTCGTAACCTAGACTTGCTAGAAGCCACCCCTGAGCTAGGAGAATCAAGGCTAGATGGGAAACACATACAAACACAAACATGCAGAAAAATCAAAACAACAAAAACACTCCCAACTCAAGGTTTTAACAATGTCACTTATCTGACTTTTCAAATGGGGTGAAGGTGGACTAAGTACCGTTGAGGAGAATTCTGCAAATACTGCACATAATGCCATATAAAGGATGCAAATATGACATATCCACAAGTTCCAAACTTGTCCCCTAAATTTCTTTTGACCCCCAAGGCATACAAGCCATCAACTCCCCTTATGACCCCCATTGCATAAACATAATACTATGCAACAAGGGTCATAAAATCCCTTGAGAATCACTCTCTTCCAAAGAGAGCCTCTCACTCAAAAGGCTGTCAAACAACCCTTCACCCCAAGGCCACTCTACCCTCCCAAGGGTGAGTTTGGCCTTGAAAACTCCCAAAACAAGGAAACATAAAAACACCACAAAACCACATAAATGAGATTTGTACTCCTTCCTACACATTAAAAAAAACAACAACAACAATGGAAAACAAAACAACCACAATATTTCAAAAGAAAACAACATCAAACAATAGTTAGAAATTCAACCAACCTTAATCTCCCAAAAAGGGTAAGAGAATTTGTAGGTGAACTGCCCAAATCCACAACTTTTCCCCTTCCAAACTTAGCCAAAAATCTTTCGAATGCTTGCCAAAAACTCTGAAAATTCTAAGTCTCCAAAATGGAGAGTGGGTGATCAAACTTTTCCCTCCCAAAGTATTCCCTATGAAGCCACACCTCACTCTTTCCAACCCACTTGGGAAGGGTGAAGGATGCTCATTGGTTGGTCTTCCCAAAGCCTTACACACTCCCTAACCAAGTCACCTCAAAAAAGGGAAATGGAATGGGGACGAGGAATGACACTCATGAAGTGGGTTACCTAACCAAGGAAGGCTCTTGTAAAGATGAAATTCGGCCAACTTGGGAAACTCACTTTTTGGGGAGGTTAAACAAGCCCTAGGGAGTGGACACATTGCCAAATTTGGCCTTCATCCATAGGTACATCATATGGCCCACTAAAAGAGGCCCAAACTTGACCCCAGAAGTTAGTTAACCCCTTGGAAGTCCACCCAAAGTTTACCTACGGGTAAACTTTGAGTTGACGCTTCTAATGGCTCCCTATCCTAGGTTTACTTGGGACCATTTTAAGATAATTGAAAATATATGCATTAATAAAATAAATCCTCAAAAAGAGACATGACAATTCCAACTCAACTTACAACACGTGTCAAGTAACACTAAAAAAAGAATTACACATCATTAAAACACACATGGCAAATGTCTCTTTTGAAATTTATAAATTAAATAAATTTTCCAATTAAACACTCATCCAAGCATAACATTTACAAATGAAAATACATTTACACACCAGGGGTTGTCTCTCCAAATAGACAACCCCTTGCTTCACAATCAGACATAGGCCTAGGATTTATTCTCCAAATAATTTCCATGGTCACATGGAATAATTTTCCTGCATATCTCACTTGCACATTAGTAATTCCAAAATCACATATAATATTATAAAAAAGAATACAATTCAGATATCGAATAAAATTTCAATTATAAAATCAAGTATCCAATCATCGGATAACATCCACATACAATCATCTACTAAATGACATCATCCTCATAAACATGGAATTAAATCATTTATAGATCATGCAACCACTATTTCTAGTATAAAATGAAGTACTGCAAATCAAAGTAAATGACACAATCATATCAATGTTATCCACCACACGAGATCATATAAAATCTATGTCCAAAATGCATCACAATATAGTATGCAAAATAGGTCCAACATGAAAATAACAGAAATGCTATGACGGCTCGGGGTAGAGCCTCACACCCTCCCCCTCTAGGCATGAACTTCCTTCTGGAGTTCATCAAAAAGATGGGGGTACTGAGATCTCATTTGCGCTGCGTCCTTCCATGATATCATAACCTCATCATAGAAATCCCACTGGACCCTAACCTAGTCCATCTCTCAACTTCGAAGAGACAACATCTGACAAACCAAAATGTGGATGGGCTCCAAAGCTAGCTGCCCGTCCAACCCCACTTGCAAGGCATCCCAATCTAGAGTACGAGACTCATCATAAATGTACTTCCTCATAATTGATACATGAAACACATCATGGATGCATGACAGGCTAGGTGGCAAATCCAGATGATATGCAACTGGTCCTATCCTCTCAAGGATCTCAAATGGTCTGACAAAGTGAGGTGCAAGCTTAGAACCCTTTCCAAAATGGATTGGACTCTTTTCAGGTCGCACTCTCAGGAAAATACTGTCCCCAACCATGAAGCTCTGGTCTATCCTCTTTGCATTTGCATACTTCTTCTGCCTATCTTGTACCTCTCTAAGGCGTCGTCTAGTCAAAACCACCTCCTGCTCCATATCACAAACCATCTGAGGTCCTATGGCCACTCTGTCCTCAATATAGTCCCAGCTCAAAGATTTCCTGCAAGGTCTGCTATATAAATCCTAAAAAGGTGGCATCCCCAAAGAAGTGTGATGCCTATTATTATAGGCAAACTCTACTAAAGGAAGGTACTATTCCCATTTGGTTTGATGATCCATGATGTACATGCAGAGCAGGTCCTTTAACACCTAATTTACCCTCTTTGTCTGACCATCCATTTCTGGATGATAGGATGTATTGAAGTTGAGTCTGGTACCCATGGTTGCCTGTAACGCCTTCCAAAAGGAAGAAGTGAAGAGGGAGTCTCTATCTAAGATAACCTTACGTGGAATGCCATGAAGTTTGATGATATCCCACAAGAATACCTGTGCCACCACTAGTGCTATGAAGGTAGTTTGGACTCATGAGAAGTGGGACAACTTGCTCAACTTATCAACTGTCACCATGATGACATCATGATGATGTGCTGACATAGGAAGACCAATGACAAAGTCCATAGATATAGTATCCCACTTCCACTCTGGTATCGCATGAGACTAGAGCAACCCACCTGGATGGTGGTGCTCCACCTTGACTCTCTAGCACTTAAGGCATCAGGCTACTATTACTGCAATGAACTATCGCATACCTGGCCAATGACAATGTTGTCTCAAATCTGCATGCATCTTCTTAACTCTAGGATGTGCTGTATAAGGATCTCTATGAGCCTCTTACACAATGAAATCATGCAATCCTTTTGAAGAATGTACATAGATGCGCCCTCTATGGCGTAGTAGTCCATCAAACTCTAAAGAATAGTCTGCATATCTCCCTTCCAGGCCCCCCTAAGATCGCACTACCAGACAAACCTCTAGATACCACTTGTCCTCTGGCAGCTTCTACAATATACGACCTCTCAAATCTGTGTCCATAGTCATGGAGCATATCTCATGATGTCTCCTACTCAAGGCATCTGCAACTACGTTCTCTTTCCCCTTGATGTAGTGAACATCAAAATTATACTCACATAGAAACTCCATTGATCTCCTCTGATGGGCATTAATATTAGGCTGGGTAAAGATGTATTGCAAGCTCTGATGATCTGAATGAAGCTCAAAATGATGACCCAAAAGGAAATGTCTCCACCTCACAAGTGCATGCACTACTGCTATAAGCTCAAGGTCATGCGTAGGGTAGTTAAGCTCGCGAGTCTTAAGTTTCTTAGACTCATAAGCTATAACTTGACCCTCTTGCATAAGGAATACTCTTAATCCATCCAAGGAAGCATCTGTGCATACCATGAAATCAGCCGAGGGGTCTGGCACAATAAGAATAGGTGCACTAGTGAGTGCCCTTTTTAGATCCTGAAAGGCCCTCTCGCACCTTTCTGTCCACTCGAATTTCTTTCCTTTTCGCTGAAGGGATATAATGGGATGTGTGACCCTGGAGAATCCCTCAATGAAGCATCTGTAGTACCCTGCTAGACCCATGAAACTCTTGACCTTTGTCACACTAGTTGGTGCTGGCCAATCCATAATAGCTCTGATCTTCGATGGGTCAACTGAGATCCCATCACCGGATATCACATGACCTAAATATTTGACCTCAGACCTGAAGAATGCACACTTCGACAGACTACCATATAATTGATTATCCTTCAAGCACTAAAATACCTATCTCAAGTGCTCATGCTCCTCCTCATTCCAAGAATATATTAGTATGTCGTTGTGGAACACAATCAAAAACCAGTCAAGGAAAGTGTAAAATACCCCATTCATGAGACTCATGAATATAACTGGAGCATTTGTAAGACTGAATGGGACCATGGTGAACTCATAGTGGCCATATCTGGTACGAAACACGGTCTTGTGGATATCGCTCTCCACAATCCTCAACTGATGGTACCCTGACTTCAGATCTATTTTGGAAAACACTTTAGCACCCCTAAGCTGATCAAATAAATCATCAATCCTGGGCAAGGGATAACGGTTCTTGATGGTCACTTTGTTCAATTGCCTATAATCCATACATAACTGAAGGGACCCACCCTTCTTCTTCATGAAGATGAATGGTGCACCCCAAGGGGACATGCTAAGATGAATGTGACCCTTCTCTAAGAGTTCCTTAAGCTGCATCTTGAGTTCATTAAGCTCATTTGTGGTCATCCTATAAGGTGCTTTCGAAATTGGCTCGGCTCCTGGTATAAGATCTATGTGAAAATCAATCTCTCTGCTAGGTGGCATACCAGGTAGCTCGGAAGGAAACACATCTACATATTCCTCAAGGATGGGATGATCATCTAGGGAAGCCTCCTTCTCATTCTCTTCCTCTCTATCACGGATGGTGATAGAAAACAAATGACATCCCTTTCACATGCTCCACTTAAGCTACATAGCGAAAATCATACAAAGAGACACAGGCCTCTAAATCCCTAAAATAACTATGGAGGTACCCTGATCATCCACACACTCAATCCTCTTCTGGCGACAATCCATCTAGGCTTTGTGGGTGTATAGCCAATCCATGCCAAGAACAGTGCCATAAGATCCTAGAGGTGTGACTCGAAGGTCAACTAAGGTGGTCGTACTCTCAATCTAAAGATGACAACCCCTAACCACTAACTCAACAGACACTCTAGCTCCTGAAGCCAACTCTACTTCCCAGCTAACACCTTGCCTAGATGCCACTAGTCTGAAATGCTCCACTACCAATGGAGATATAAAAGAATCAGTAGCTCCTAAATCAAACAAGATAGAAACACTGCTACCTCTAATAATACCTGCGGCCACTATGAATGTGGCCCGATGCTCTGCCTGGCAGTTGTCAACCGCTGCAAAGACTCTATGGGACTTACCCATGTCCCCATTGTAGGCTCTGAACCTACCATGCTCTGATTACCTACCATCCGACCCTATGGGTACTCTCTCACCATGTGCCCCATGGCCCCACAAGTGAAGAAAGAACCACATGTCTGGAACTATGCACCCCATGGCCTAGAGAATCCCTATCCTCCTATCATGCTTGAATCGTTGAAACCACCCCTAGAGGACGGTTGAGTCCATGCCAGAAGTATGTAAGGACCCTCTGATCTCTGGTCGTGCCTAGGACACTGTGAATACCACTATTTGGGCTTAAAGCCCTGCTATCCTTGTGGAGGCCTTTGCCTCTGATTCTGCTGTGACTGCTGTGGAGGAGGGGGTTTAAAGGACCTTGATGAATTCATGTGGTTACCCTTCAAGTGAGGTTTCTGAAGCCCAAAAGACTATGGTATAGTATTTCAATTCTGATGTCGATCCTGCGTGTCTTGCGATCTACCTTGAATCTCCTCTGAAATCAATGCCTTCTCCACAGCAATCCGAAAGCTCCCTGGAGTTGCGATCCTAACAAGACCTACTATCTCGACATTAAATCCACTGATGAACCGGTTGACAAGTAACTTCTCATCTTTCAGGTAGTCTACATAGGGTAAGAGCTCAAAAAACTTGCTCTAATACTGGGACACAGAGAGACCCTTCTATTGAAGGTCATGGAACTCGTCTACCCTACGCTACCTATAATGCTCTGATAGGTACCTATCTCTAAATCTCTCTATGAAGATGTCCCAAGTAATAGTGTCTCTAGATAAATCATTCTTGTACTCCTCTTGCCTCCACCATGTGGAAGTCGTACCTCTCAGAAGGTGAATGAAAATCTGTACCTTCAGATTTCTCTCATAGGGATGCAATGTGAAGCACCTATCTAAGATCAAAAGCCAAGCCTCACCCTCTACCCCATCGGTATATCCTACAAAGGATGGTTGTTGAAGGCGTAGAATCTCTCTGATCTCATCCTCGGGATGACGAGCTGCTCTCTAAAAAATAACTGGTGCCTCTACTAGAGGTGCCTGAGGTAGATGGACTAACTCAAGCTCATGCTGAGCCTGAATCTCTATATGGTGAGAAGGTGGACTCTTACTCCACTCTCTAGTGATGGATCTATGACTCCCAGAACTCTGGTGTTTTGGTTGTCGATCTACTGTAGGGAGTCTATCCTGAACTATGCCTATTAGGTTCTGAAGTGCAACCAAAATGTGTCTATTGGGGTCAATCGGCTGCTCGGGAGGAGCTTCCCGAACCCCTTCTGGATCTAGCTCATCCCACACAACATCCTCGCGTGCCATGTGAGCACATCCAGGACCCCTACCATGCTTACGAGCTTGTCGTGTAACCAACAACATCCTTAATGATCAATAAAATAAAATAAAGTAAATAACTAAAATTAATAACAATTATTTAAAGAAAATAATTATTAAAAGCGAAACACAATGGAGAAAGGTTCTTAGTGTCAGAAACCTTGGTCTGATACCAAAATGTCATGCCCAAACTTTTGGGCAAAAATGGAACAATATTTTTTTTTTAAAAACATATAAATTCATTAAATAATCTACATTTAAAAGGAATCAATAAGTTTTGTCTTAACTAAGGGTTAATCTTAGGGTTAAATAGAATCGTTTACTAAAGTTGATTTAATTAACTAAATCAATACAACGACAATAATTAGAGAAGACTAATTATTCCCTAAGAGGGTCATCGCAACTTACTTAATTAATTAATCTAATTAATTTCCTCTAATTAAAATCGAGAAAAATTAAATATCTCCATAGCATTTAAAATACTCAAGGCTAAATAAAATGATGATAATGCTAACTTATGTTAAAAATAATTAATTGAGCAACCCCAAAAATGCCTTTAATTAAATTAATAAAGTTAACCTATTTCAAATATAATATTTGCCAAATAAATATAATTTATATTGAGGTCAATTTTAAATCCCCTAATACGTTCAAATTTCAACTATTAAATAACTGGCCAATAATGACCTCATAGGCTAGAATTCGCATAAAACAATTAATAATTTTCATTAATAAAATCCCCCAAATTAAATTTAACCTAACATTCATATTTAATTAAATATGAAAAATAACTATACGATATTCCTCATTACTAACCCTAGTTAATAAAATTAAATCAATAATTGCTATCTATATAAAATTAATCCCCAATTTTAATAATGCCTTGATAAAAAGACTATTAAAATTAATTTACTCCCTAGTCAATATTAGGAGTTTAAATTAATTTCACATATAGCTATAATTAAATGGGGGGAAGTTCTTTTTCAAATTTTAAAAAGAATTCCCCCTCTTCTTATTTTAATTATATTTAATTTCAAACCCTGATTAGGGTTGAGTTATATTTTTATTTTATTTAAAAAAAAAACCCTAATGTTTCATTCTTACTAAATGCTAACCCTAACCCGAAGATGGGCTAGGGTTGCATTTCTTATTTTCTTTTATTTTATTTTATATGCTAACCCTAACCCATAAATGGGTTAGGGTTGCATATTTTAACATTTCATATCTTATTCTTCCTTTTTACTTAGGGTTTTGGGTGTGTGTGTGCTTGTGTGCGTGCAGAGATTCGAAGGAGGCAGAGGAGGCTGAAGAAATAGCAGAGGAAGGGCGGCCGTAAACCACGATGGTGATAGAGGAAGGGGCAAATAGCAAGGGAAACCGCAGTGAGGTGGCGACGACCACTATGGTGGCCACCCGCAGTGGCAGTTGAGGCCACCACTAGGGGTGGCCACCCGCAGTGGCGCCGCGGGCGCCCCTGCGGGTATTGACCCATAGTGGTGGCTGAGGTCGTCCCTACGGGTCACGGCCCGCAATGGCACCAGGGTGTCCCTACGGGTCTCGGCCCGCAGTGGCAGTCGAGGCCACCCCTACGGCTCACGGCCTGCAGTGGTGTTGTGGGTGCCCTTGTGGTCTTTGGCCCACAGAGGAGACCCGAGCCGCCCCTGCGATGGCTACGGGGGGGTTGGTTACTCCCCAATCTTTTCTTATCAATATTTTTTTGTTTATTTAATTTTTTTTTTGATAATTTTTTTTTTTTTTTATATATATATATATTTATTTATTTATATATACATATATAAAAATATAGGATACATGCTTGATTTCAAAAAAATAACCAGAACTTTAATGTAAGATTCCATTCTCTTGATTTCCAGTTTACTCAATTTTTTAATTTTTTTTTATACATACATACATATATATATATATATATATATATATATATATATATATATATATATATATATATATATATATATATATATATATATATATATATATATATTTTGTATGATCAAATTTGTACTTCAATAGTTTTAGCAGGTTGATTTCAAATAGCAGAATAAGAGTAAATTCTTTTTTTTTTCATTTAGAGAATTATCTAGATTTATTTCTTGCATTTATAGAATATAAAAATATGATAGTTTTATTAATTTACAGCAGCAACTAATTTTTTTTTCAAAAAAATCATTAAATCCCTAAACAACATGATGTAATTCATTACTAACACTCATTCTGGAAAATCCATTTATTTTTCCCTACTTAACATGAATAGGAAAAATTTAGTAGAAATGATTTTGTTATAGTTGCATTTAACTCTTTTAAAAGAATCAAATTTAATTTATAAACGACGAATGTGATGCAATATTTATTTTCACTCTAACACTTATTTACATTATTTTTTTTATATGAACAATAGATAAATATGAATTTTTATTCTCTTTTACTAACATCTATACTTCAACCTTTTATTTATTTCCTTTCCATTTCTAGCATGCATACAACTTATTAACAAATAAAAGAAAACAAAATAAAACATTTTTTTTTTCGGCAACTATAATGAAACAAAAATAATCAAAATGCTTTCACTTTATTTAAAAGAATCAATACTTCACTAAAATACAATTTATTACATAGTAAACTTAGTCAATAATACACTTTCTTTTTCTTCAATATAAATACAATAAAAAACTCTTTTTTTTCTTTCTTTCTTTTCTTTGCAACTAAAATACAATAATAACTCTTTTTCCGCAACTAAAATAAAATCAGAAAAAACAATTACCAAGCTTTCACTTCCAAGTCTTTTCCAAAGCAACCTGCAATAAAAACTCAAGGTTGTGAACATGGAGGGTCACCTCCCAACCTAGGCTTACTAGAAGCCACCCCTGAGCTAGGAGAATCAAGGCTAGATGGGAAACACACATATAAACGCAAACATGCAGAAAACTCAAAACAACAAAAACACTCCCAACCCAAGGTTTTAACAATGTCACTTATGTGACTTTTCAAATGGGGTGAAGGTGGACTAAGTACCCTTGAGGAAAATTCTGCAAATAGTGCACATAATGCCATAACAAGGCTACAAATATAACATATCCAGAAGTTCCAAACTTGTCCCCTAAATTCCTTATGACTCCCAAGCCATACAAGCCATCAACTCCCCTTATGACCCCAACTGCATAAACATAATGCTATGTAGCAAGTGTCACAAAATCCCTTGAGAATCACTCTCTTCCAAAGAGAGCCTCTCACTCAAAAGGTTGTCAAACAACCTTTCACCCCAAGGCCACTCTACCCTCCCAAGGGTGAGTTTGGCCTTGAAAATTCCCAAAACAAGGAAACATAAAAACATCACAAAAACACATTAAATGATATTTCTACTCCTTCCCACACATTAAAAAAACAAAAAAAACAATGGAAAACAAATCAATCACAATCTTTCAAAAGAAAACAACATCAAATAATAGTTAGAAATTCAACCAACCTTAATCTGCCAAAAAGGGTAAGAGAATTTTTAAGAGAGCTGCCCAAACCCACAACTTTTCTCCTTCCAAACTTAGCCAAAAATATTTCCAATGATTGCCAAAAATTCTGAAAATTCTAAGTCTCCAAAATGGAGAGTGGGTGATCAAACTTTTCCCTCCCAAACTATTCACTATGAAGCCACACCTCACTCTTTCCAACCCACTTGGGAAGGTGAAGGATGCTCATTGGTTGGTCTTCCCAAAGCCTTACACACTCCCTAACCAAGGCACCTCAAAAAAGAGAAATGGAACGGGGAAGAGGAATGACACTCATGAAGTGAGTTACCTAACCAAGGAAGGCTCCTCTAAATATGAAATTCGGCCAACTTGGGAAACTCATTTTTTGGGGAGGTTAAACAAGCCCTAGGGAGTGGACACATGGCCAAATTTGGCTTTCATCCATAGGTAAATCATATGGTCCACTAAAAAATGCCCGAAACTTTACCCCAGGAGTTAGTTTAACCCCTTGGAAGTCCACCCAAAGTTTACCTACGGGTCAACTCTGAGTTGACCCTTCTAATGGCTCCTTATCCTAGGTTAATTTGGGACCATTTTACGATAATTGAAAATATATTCATTGGTAAAATAAATCCTCAAAAAGAGACATGACAATGCCAACTCAAGTTACAACACATGTCAAGCCAAAACATACATGGAAAATGTCTCTTTTGAAATTTATAAATTAAATAGATTTTCTAATTAAACACTCATCCAAGAATAACATTTACAAATTAAAATACATTTACACACGAGGTGTTGTCTCTCCAAATAGACAGCCCCTGGCTTCACAATCGTACATAGACCTAGGCTTGATTTTCTGAATAATTTTCCTGCACATCTCACTTGCACATTAATAATTCCAAAATCACATATAATATTATAAAAAAGAATACAATTCAGATATCGCATAAAATTTCAATTATTAAATCAAGTATCCAATCATCTAATAACATCCACATGCAATCATCTACTAAATGGCATCATCCTCATAAACATGAAATTAAATCATTTATAGACCATGCAACCATAATTTCTAGTATAAATTGAAGTACTTCAAATCAAAGTAAATGACATAATCATATCAATGTTATCCACCACACGAGATCATATAAAATCTATGTCCAAAATGCATCACAATATAGTATCCTGAATAGGTCCAACATCAAAATAACAAAAATGCCATGACAGCTTGGGGTAGGGCCTCACAAATGAATCTAGACAAACTAACATTAAAGGCCGAACTTATGTCAGCCACAAACTTAACAAACCAAAATATAACAAAACTGTATCGGTTTACCAATCTTAGCGACTTTATCACTACCGGTTAAGTGTTCTTCTAGATAACCTACTCTATATATAAAATCTTGATCATTCTGTTGAATCTGCTAATGCGGTCAAGAATATAACACCAAATACCTATCTCCATCACACCTATAAAACCGCATCATCCAACTCTTGATCAATTGCCTGTACCGGTTTCTTGAATGCAACTCTGTTCTAGTTAACCGGTTGAAGACCTATTTTTGTAGTTCACTATAAAACTGTCTTCTCTACTGGTTAAGCTTTACCAATTGGCTTACAAGACTTATGTGAATATAAAAAATATAGTTGCCATCAATAACAACATAAAACAAGTCACCAATCAAATCTTTACACAAAAATATCAAAATCAAGCAAACAGAGTACCTGAAGAAGATACCTTCATCACTTCTTGAACTAAAGCTTCTTAATCCATCTTCATCTCTTTTGGTAAAGCATTTTCTGCCATACAACTTGAAGTACTTGATTTAGGGTTTTCTATTATACCATAGTTCATAGGGTGTCATTCTATTGTTCACTCTCAGTTGAACTCTATTTAATGTATATGTAGTTGTATGGACTACCTCCTTCCAATATACATCAGGTAAATTGGCTTCATTCAACATTGTCCTTTCCATCTCTTTGAGTGTTCCATTTTTCCTCTCCACAACACCATTTTGTTGTGGTATCCTAGGAGCTGAAAATTGTCTTCTGATTCCATGCCTTTCATAGTAGTCTTCAAATTCATTTGATGCGAATTCACCTCCATAGTCTGATCTTAAACACTTCATCTTGTATCCACTTTCTTTGTAAACCATCTTTCTGAAGATTTTGAATCTTTCAAAAGCTTGTGATTTTTTTTGCAGCAAGGTGACCCATATCATCCTTGAAAAATCATCTATGAGTAGAATGAAGTATCTTTCTCTATTTAGAGCTCTTATGATTGTGGGTCCACACAAATCTATATGCACAAGTTCTAAAGGCCTTGTGGTAGAATACTCCTTTGTCTTGAAGCTCACTTTAATTTGTTTTCCTCTTTGACACTCATCACAAAAGGTGCTTGTTGGCCTAATAATTTTATGTATGTGTCTTACATAACCTTTCTTGCTTACCCTAAAAAGGTTATCAAAATTGATGTGGCCTAGTCTTCTATGCCATAGCCAACTCTCATCAACTTGTCCCATCATACATCGAGACTCAAAGCATTTCTTAATATTATATACATTGTCATATGTCCTTTTGTCTTCAACAACAAGTTGTCTATCACTTTCCTTTCTTATCTCACATCCTTTGGAGTCAAAAGTAAATCTACTTCCCTTGCCACACATTTTAGTCACACTTAGCAGATTGTGTTTCAAACCTTCCACATAATATACATCATGATCTTTCATCTTGCCATAAATGTTTAGTGTGCCCTTGCCTTTTATCTTGATTGAAGAGTTATCTCCAAACCTCACTAAGCCACCATTCCAATCTTCAAACTTAATAAATTTATTCTTATCACCAATCATGTGGTTGGAACATCCACTATGAACTACCCACAAGTTTTTCCTTTTAGCATTTAGGGCAGTTTGAACAATCAAACTTGACTTAGTTTTATTTTTATCCTTCTCTGCCTAGACTTGTTTGGTTTCTTTCTTCTTTTTGGTTGTCCCCTTTTGTTCTAATTTTGCACTAGGTTCAGATGTTGACACCGTCTTCTTTTGCTTAGCTATCCTAGGCTTACAATGTTTTGCAATGTGACCCAAGTTTTGACAATGGTAGCATTTTACATTTACATTGAATGAAGATAATGAAAAACTATTGTAGGATAGATACAATTCTCCTACATTCATAACTCCTATGACCATACTCATTACAATGATAACAAATAGCATTCATATTCCTAAGAGTGGAAAATTGATTTCTATTTTCAAAACTAGGAGAAGACCTATACAGAAGATTACTATCAACAATTCTATGACCATAAGTATTATATTTATAATAGTAGCCATGGAAAGTTGAGGTACATACCACTCATTGTTGAATTTGTTTCTCATTTGTCTCCTTGGAGCAGCATATTTTGGTCCTCTTGAGTTCTTTCTTCTTGTGTCCTTGTCCTTGGTTAAGCCTCCATCATCAATCTTATCTTTTCCTTTATGATCAAAATGCAAGTTCCTTGGCTGATTTCTTGTAGCAACATAATATGTCTTCTTCTCAGTGAGCTTGCTGACAGTGAACGTCTCTTCACCTCTATTCTTACTTGAAGAGACAAAATGTATTTCATTATTTGATGAACATTTACTATAAGAGAATTGTCCAACATAAAATCCAACACCTTTTGTATCCTTTGAGTGCTTTTGCTTGTTCAACATTTTGTCTAGTACATCAGTGTTGCCCTCAGGCTTGATTCTCACTTTGAGTTCATGCTTGGAATTTTCAAGTTATTTTCTAAGACTCACAATCTCTTCTTCCAACTTTTGATGCCCTTTCTCCTTGGCTTCTAGATTTGATTTTATCACCTCACACATTCTTTTTGACTTGTCCAACTAGATTCTCAAATAAAAAATTATTGTCTTTGACTCCTCAAGAGATTTGTTTAATAGCTCTTGTTCTTCGGCAACAACATACTTGAATTTCTTGAAATTTTTTCTTACTTTTTTGAGTTCTTCAAGAACACTTATAATTTAACCTTCTAGGTCAACTAAGATTTCAACTTCTTCCTCTTCATCACTGCCAACTTGAACATCATTTAGTAATTCTTGTTCCATAAAGAGATTAATCTCTCTTTCTTCTTCACTACAATCATCATTAGAGACGCTCTCTTCATCTATGGCATCATCGTCAAAGGTATAAAGACTGTTCTTTTTCCGAAAAACATTTCTCCTTGGTTTGTAGGCTTTCTTCATCTTTTCTTTTCGAAAAGTTTTATTGTTTTATTCGTCATCTACATCTTTCTCACCATAGGGACACTTGGATGCAAAATGTCCTATTTTACCTAGTTAAAGCACTTGAAAGGTAGCTTACCTTTGTACTTACCTCATCCCTTTTTGACTTTTCTCACAAAGTTATCTACAATAGTGTCTAAGTCTTCTTCAACTTCTTCATGAGAAGCTTCATCCTTACCCTTTTTGGTAGTATTAAAATCAACCTCTCTCTTTGACATTTCTCCTCCTAATGTTCTTATTTCATAAGCTGATAAGGTGATGGTTAGTTGAAATGACCTAGCAAAATTTTGTGCCTTAGGTGATAGGTAGGTTTTATGTGTCTTATCTTTTTCTTTTTCCCTTGTGTTTCAGGCTTTGGTTTTAGGGCTTATTTTAATTTTGTCTAAAGTCTTGGTGAGATCCCCTAAACTTGTTTTAAACTCACATTACATTATTGTTTTAGCCTAAGGGTTTTTGTATGTTGGCAGGCCTTTTTTCTGTGTCCTAGGTGTTTATTAAGTGAGTGGGTCTTTCTTTTTTTAAAGTATTCATTTTTATTTTCCTAGGAGGGTCCTTTTTCTTGTTCTAGCCAATATATTTGTATTAGCTGCGAGGTTACTAATGTTCCCATTGTCCACACATGCTGAAATCAGTGAAGATCTTTTAATCATAATTGGGAAACATGCTCGATCGTTAAGTGACTGAAGGGAGTGCACACTGGTGTTAGCGATATAAATTTTTAATAGATCTAATTGTTCTTTCTACCTCACAATAGAAAATGCATGAAATTTAATGATCACGGTATCGCGAGATGATGCCACATGTCTTGGGCAAGCCAAAGAGAAGCCAAATGGTGGGGCCACTGATAGAGATGAGAAGGATGATGAGATGGAAGTGTTCCATCATAGTTTTGATGTCACCATCTGCCACAAGGGATGGCCAATATCGGATTGACTAATATAGATCACGCGATGTGCCACCATGGATGGAATCAATGGTCCAATTTTAAACTTGGTTCAAATATGAATTTGAGTCATTTTCCACTCGCGTGGGCAATAATGGTGAATGATGTGGTGACTCCTGATTCAAGAATAGAAATAAATGCCTTTTCAAAATCATTTTGATTTATGAAGCAATCTAGAGGAAGAAAAAGGAAATTTTAGAGCTGAAAGAATTTTGAGCGAGCTATATTAGTGCAGAATTAAGCCTTTTCCAGTGTTTTCAAATCCGTAATGTGATTATCTTCTTCTCTGTGTTTTAAAGTTGGATAGTATAAGCTGTGTGAATTTTCTGGTAAAGGAATTTAAGATTGCTGTGAGGTTTTGCAGTCTTAGCTCAGGGAGTTTGTGAATTTTCTATTTTTATGTTGGAATTATCGGTTCTTGGTTAAACCCTAGTTTTATTTTCCCCATTTGGTGACAATTGTTGTGGAAGCCCTAGTTCGATAAAATGCCTCCCTCATGAAACAACTCTGGGTAGACTAAATAATTGAAGAGAAATTTGCATGATGAGTTTTTAGACCAGTTCAAACCATCAACAAATGACAAATTTCAAGGGACAAAACTTATTCAAGGAAGAACCCTAGGAGAAGGGTTAGTTAATAAAACATTGCAATTTAAGATGCTAGGGTACCTACGACTGGGATAAATATGTTTAAATTATGATATGGGCAGAGAAATTTGCAATCTCCACTCTTGAATGCATGGCAAGATGACCTAGGCAAGGTGGTGGTGCCTAACGTCTTCATGGATGTCGACCTTCTCAGGGTAGTGGCAGATAGATATGACCCTGTTTCTAAGGTAATAAGGAGAAATGATGGGAAGCTCTTATTGATGATCCGAAGAGAGGAATTCTATGATTTTTTTGACCTGTATGAACCTTCTACTACACTGATTCCAATAGATCTAAATGAAATAAAGGAGTATCATAGAACAAAGGGTTTTTCCAGATCAATTCATCTCCCTGCCCACTTGGCAAAAGAAGGAAGCACACCTTACCATATCAGCCCAAATTTAGTTGAGCCTTCTCCAATTTTTGCATTTGCTAAGTATTCACAAGCTACCTTTTTCTCTCTGTGTAATATTTTAGGTTTTAACCCTTCCACAGTTATGCCACCTAATTTCATGTTTATGGCCATTCAGATTCAACACCTGGACTTTTCAATGATTTTTATTTTGCTCCTTATCTTGAAGATAAGATTCATGAGGGATTGTTGGGTATTAAGAAAAATGAGTTGAACACTTATTTTTATTGGTACTCATTGTTGATGCATATGTTTTTATTCAAGAATTTAGATTATTTTGAAGGTAGAATAGATCTCATAAAGACAACTAATAATATTGAGATATTGGTACATTTGTAGAGTATGGACATGTCATGGGACAAGACAAAAGCTAGTTTTGTAAGGTTTGATAATGCTTTTCCTTCCAAATTAAGGTAGCAATTGATAGCTAATCCACCCAGAATCTCTACACAGTTACATGATTTTTTGAGACCAAAAGAAAGGCTGCCAATCTTGAGAATTGATCATAATTGGGGTGATATCTTTCCTTACCTGGTCAACACTATCATTAGAGTTTATGGCTTCCCAGGGCAGCCTCCTGTATTACCATTCAATCTCCCATTGAGACTTGGGTTTTCTGAAGTAAGTTGGCAAATTGGTTGTATCCAGGATAAGGATTTGAAGGGCAAGGGAAAAGGAACTATCTTCCCTGATTACACTGCTATCCCCTACTTTGGAATCCAAAAAGGAGGGCATGTGCATTTTGACAAACTTTTCACACCATATTACTTGGGAGTTAGTGTATCTAGGCATAGTGACCTAGAGGAAAACTATAACATTTTTAGATAGAGAATAAAAGGAACTGCACTACCCCATGAACACCACTTCCTTGAAGATGTAATAAAAAACAAGTTTGATTTTTCTATTCAGGATTGGAAGAAGGAGAAGTGGATAGAATTTAGGAAACTATGGGTGATTATATAGAAAATGGATCCAAATTATGATCCATTGAGAGCTTTCAACCCTTTCTATGCTAAAGTAAATTTTGTTGTGAATAATTTTGATGAGTTAATTCTTGCTTTGAAAGAGAAGAGAACAAAGCTTGAGTAAATTCATGGCAGATAGATTGAGAGGAGGAGTGTACAACAACTTACACCATTTCCACCTGACAATGCAACTTTGAAATAAGGATGAAACAACCTGACCCCCCTCCTCCTCTACCTCATAGAACAAATAGATTAGAGGAGACTTGACCTAGTTATGAGCCTCCTCCAAGGAGAAGTATTGTAATAAAAAGATTTAGGGATGAAGAAAGTAGTGAAGAGGATAGTGATGTGAAAAGTGAAAGTTGATGAGTACAGGAAGAGGAGTGCTGAGAGAATGGCCCAGAGGTTGGATAGGTCTGACCATGAAAATCAGGAAGAGGTCAAGACTGAGATGATGGAAGAATTCAAGGCAATCATGACAATGAAGGAAGAAAGATTGTAGACTAGGTCGATATCTTGATTCTGCTTGAATAGGATATAGCTGATGCAACGAGATTTGATAAAATCAAAAAAGAAAGAGGTGAGCAATTCATCTCATAAGAGGAAGATAGTTTAGCATTCAAGGGATCTGACTTTATAGACGATCATGCAACCCTAGTAATATGGTCACTATAGCAAGGGATTGGGAGGCCTGATGTTAGTGATATAAATCCAAATTTGAAAAGAGGCCTCATCACAAAGAGAGCTTCTGATACATCAAGTGTCGAAGCTAAAAATTTGGTTGTTGATACAACCAAGTTAGCTCATGAAACTGCAAAGAGAGAGGCTAAGGAGAAACAAGAGTTAATGAAAAAGTTTGAAAATATTTTTCATGATTATAATATAGTTCAACAAAAATATGTGGAACTACAAACAAAAGTACAACTTCTTGAGCAGAGATAGACAGGAGCATCTTCTTCAGCCCTTGACATTGCATCGGTCCCATCAACATCCAAGTCCCCACCAGTTTCACATACAGGTACAACAACTTAGTTAGATAGTGAGACTAATGCTCCTATAATATCGTTAGTTCCTTACATTGATGATGAGCCTGAACCCACATGATTTACTGACCCAACTAGAGCTCAAATTTTAGAAAGGATTGATGAGTCAGAGAAAAAGCTAAAGGAGTCAGAGGATCAATCTATCAATAAGAAGAGGGAAATAGTTAGCTTTGTTTTGATTCACTTAAATGAGAAAGTAAATAGTAGGCTGAATAGTGTACATTCTTTATATTCTTTATTATTTGATGTTATTCAGAGTTTTGATAGAGACAAAGAGGTAGCAATCCCGTTATTCACAAAATGGTTAGAGAGGCAAAATGAGGTCAAAATAATGTCTATGGCCGCAAAGTACTATGCTGAGAAGCCACCAACACTTCAGCCAACCTACCTATTGGTAAAGTAAATGCAAGAGGCCCAAATGTTGCTAGATAATATAGAGAGAAAGATAAGAGAGCTAATGAGAGCTTTCAGTGAAATGAATGAGACATTTATGCCTAGCATTGAAAATAAAAGTGGAGAAATTAAAACTTTGCAGATATGGAAGGAAGAAGCAGAAAGAGCTATTAACACTAAGGTGGATATGATCTGCGATGATTAGGATACTAGCATATTGGAAGACAACATGGATAAAATAATACATACCAGATCATTTTTTGAAACTTTTGAAAGGAAGATGAACTAGGTGGTAGTCAAATATACTCCTTACATGACCAAGGATGACAAGGTCATGCTTTTCAAATGGCCATCAAAAGAAGAATATGTTGAGTGGAGAAATATGTACTTGAAGGAATGAATGAGGATATCAAATTATTAGTTAACTAACTATGTGATGTGGAAGCCTAGCAAATGGTTCTGGCTCCACATAGTGGTTACTTTTTGGGATGTGAGAAACTAAAGAAGTGGGTCCCCCTTAAATCTTCATCGGTAGTAGTAAAAGGAAAAGGAAAATCTTAAAGTGCTATAATGAATTGGTTACATATAATTTGGTCCTAGTTATGACATTCCTTAAATATAATCTTTTGTAACAAGTTTGTAGGTAACCGGTCATTTTCTGAATGGCAGATGTCCTTCTCGCCCATAGCTTGTTTTCTCCCTTATTTTCTATAAGAGGGAATTCAAGGCCAGGAGACACAGTTTTGAATTTGATCTCTGTACTTAGTATTTTTAAAAATATTTTAGAGTCAGGTGGTTCTTGTAGCAAGTATTAACAGAAAGTGAGCAAGTGTAAGGATTTTTGGACATAAATAGATAAGAGTCTTAGGTCTATGTTTTCTTGCAGGTGCTTAAAAGAATTATATGAATATGATCTTTGTGACAGAACAAACGTAACGAATTGAAAGGAAATATAATTTTTATTTAGTTCTCTCCACTATGCAATTTTATTGTCTTTTAAATGAAATGTGGTCAATGATTTCTTTCATTCAGTGCACTGTTGTGGTGTATGTATTTTCTATTCTTGCTTTGATCTAAGGGATCAATTAAAATGCTCGAACAAAATTATAGAACAATAGGACTTGTACTTGGATTTGATAAGTAGTTTAAATCAAGGTTGCCAAGGGAAAATGTTGTAAGGAAATGTTTTTCTCAAAACCTAAAATGCTATTAGATTAGGTTTTGTTATAGTTCATTTATGTATATCAAAATCAATCACCCAATAGAAGGAGGCACTGATCATAATCTGTTATGAATCCTTATAATTTTTATGTGATGTGCCCACCTATGTTTGTTGCATAATTAAGTACAATAAAAAGGAGCGATATCTTATATATATTGTTGTATGTTTTGTCCATCTCAAATCTCCATTTGGGTTGAGGATCACTAGAGGATTAGCCACCCTTGAGAATTCTCCCTGTTGTTGAGCATGTATTTGAGATTTTCTGCTTAAATTTGATGAAAGTATAAGTATGGCACAAAGATTATAAATTCATCAAAGGATCACCCTCTAGGGTTTTGTAGAGCCTTAAGTGTAGAAGGATTGTTTAAATCCTTGTTATATGTTGGTCCAAGTCCTTGAAGATTTAAAATAGTCAGAGATGGCTCCTCCTTTGATAAATCTTAAGAACCGGCTTAGTTTCTGTCTGCTTGCAGTGTAAACCCTATTTTGGGGCACCAACATAAGGAGCCAAACAATTCATCCATAGAGAATGTGTTTAAGTCTTTAGCCTCCTTAATAATAGAGATCTTTGTGTCATACTTTGAGGTTAATGATCTCATAACCTTCTTGATAGTAACCTCATCTTTGACATCCTCTCCAAGACCTCTTATAGAACTCATAGTCTCATCCACTCTTTTCAAATAGTCGGCTACCTTCTCCTCTTATTTCATTCTCAAGTTTTTAAACTAAGCTCTTAGATTTTGCAGTTTGGCTTCTTTCACTTTGGTATCTCCTTCATATATCTTCTGCAACTTGTCCCAAGTTTCTTTTGCTGATGTGTAGTGCACGAATTTGATGAAATTTGTATCAAACATTCGACTTAAGATTGCATTCTTAGCTTTGGCATTGTTCTCACATTATCTTTTATTAGCATCCGGGTCAATAGGAAGAACTTGAGGGACTGTATAACCATTTTTTACTGACATCCAGACATCAAACCCTAGGGAAGATAGGTAGGTTTCCATTCTTCTATTCTATAAAGCATAGTTGGTGCCATCAAACATAGGTTCTTTGGAGGATGAGGAGTCATTCCTATCCATTATGTCCACTTAACTATAATCTACCCAAGCTAGAGAAAAGTTTTACTGTAGGGGAACCTAATCTCTGATACCAATTAAAGAACAAAAATGGAGACAGAGAGGGGGGATGAATCAGTTTATTTCAAAAACTTTAAGTTCAGTGTGGAAATTTTAAGCATGTAATCTAAACATAAACACACACACAAGAGAACATCACATAACAAAAGATATATGAGAAAAACCCAATGTGAGAAAAAACTTAGTTAGAATAGTTGTTGGAGTCTACTACCCCAATCCAGCCTCACGATGAATAACAAATTACAATAGAGTTTTATGCACACCAACCCAAAGGAGCACCAAACATCTGAAATTTTGAGCACCAACTCAAGGAGCACCTACCCCTACTTTGAGCACCCACTTGTAGATTATAATGAATATTTATTCAATTTACAACTTAGTTACCTTACTACAAATTATGTTTTGTGGTTTCCCTATTTTTCTTTCTTCTCTCTGCTCTCTGCACCTTGATTTGCTTTGCTTTTCTTCTACTACTCTTTCTATCCATTCTCAACTTCTTGCTGCCTCTAGTTGTCTCACCCTTTTGATCTTTGCTGCTCTCTGTCTCTGATCTCTAATGCTTCCAATACACTATCCACACTTTCAACAACACTACTTTCTTTAGAACATCACCTCATGCAATAATCAGCTTGTGGAAAAAATCTTTATTTCCACCTCTACCTCTGTCTTCACAAACCAACTACCTTAGTCCAATTGCATTTACTGCTCTACTCAATCAACTCTACATCAGAGAATGTTTTTCCCTCCAAATCTGCATTTAAAAATAATTTTTTATATATCTCTGAGATCTGTAGATTAAAGTTTTACTCAAATCAACCACCTATATTAAATGACTCTTCTTTGTTTTCCTTAATGTTCTCTATATAGGCTTACTATTTTTAGAAAGCTAAATCTGCACCACAGATTTGGTTTTTCCATTGTCAATCACCTCGAGCCCTACAAAGATCTCCACCTAGTCTACCATTAATCCATTCTTCATCCTCTATCGTCCTACCCATAAAAGATGGACAACTACCTTTATCAGATGTACTAACTCGAAAAATCTGATTTGTTCTTTCCACCCAAGAGCCACATGTCTTCATATTCTTCTGCCAGATTAGATGGACAAGGTCGGTCATCAACCACGTAAGAATCTGTAATAATCATCATGCATAGGTGTCATCAAATCGACCTTCAAGTCACCTAATTAACCATAGTCAATTGCCACGTGGACCTCCAAGACTATCGGCTTCCAGATATGGCCGCAAGAGATCACAATCTTTAATTATGTCAGCAAAATACCCTTTCATCACTAATGTCATTGGGTCCATACATGCCATGTCGTTGGGTTAGACTTGGTCAATGTTTATGTGGATTATCGAGCTACTTCATGCATGTTCTACCCATGAGGGATAAGCTTCAGTTATTCTCAAGAAGCCTTCTTCTTTCTTTGTTATCCCACACTATATTATCACGTTATCTCAACTCACACGGGCTAAGGATTCTCCCAATTTTTTCTTCACTTGTTCTTATTCCATTCTATATTCCTTTACCCTATTTCACCTCACGGAATAACCTTTCTTCATGGTAGCAAACCATTCTTCCTTGTCCCACATTGCTTGTGTTTCATTGCTCCTTTGATGCAGGATAAGCGTTGTCTTCCCTTAACAAGCATCTTCTTAACCCAAAACCCTTTCCTTATCCCCGCAGAGACACGCAGGATAAGAAAGCCTTTCCTCTTCCTTTATACTCTTATCCCACAACACTTTTCTTGTTGTTGTAAACCCTTGCAGGATAAGGATTTCCTTAGTGTCCTTCTCTTTAATTTGTTATAATGCATGAATCTTGTGTAGTCTCTCTCTTCATGTGGAATAAGGGAATCTCTCTTTTGTCCTTGATTTTTCTTATCATTATTGGTCACTCTTGAAATTGCAGGATAAAATAATGCCTTATTTTCCTTTATTTATTGTTATCCCACAAGGTTTCTTACATTCAAATAACATGTCACAAGATAAGCCAAGCAACATAACCTAGATGTTATTGACATCTCTATCACACATTAGCGACTAGCTGGCAAAAGTTTCTCCATAGTTGTTTCTTGTTACAGGATACAAGGGGTCACATAATCGTCATGTTATTGATATCATCTACCACAATGTAGTGTTACCCCACATGGTCTCTTATCTTCAATTGTTCATGTTGCGGGATAGTGGGGGTTGCATAACCGTTATGTTATTGATATCCCGATAGACCAACACGACTAACCCGTCATGTTAGTGAGATGTGAAATCATATTTTGTGGCTTTGTAGATAGCGATAACCTACATGTTATTGATAATTGGGAATGATACTCCTCCCAACTAGATGCGATAACCTACATGTTATTGACTACTGTAGCTAACTTTTTCTAAATCAGACCAGATTTCACATTACATTTTCAACACAATTGCTTGTGTCCTCCTTGTCCATTTTCATTCCCCAATAACACATTTCATGCAATCCTCCTGTATCTCCTTGTGCATATAACATGGTGTGTTATACGATGTTACAACAACACTTTTGCCAACCTATCAATCCAAACTCTCCACTAAATCTTGTATGATCTCTCCAATGCATATTCTCAATTATTGACAACAATGACAATAATGCCAACAATCTCCCCCTTTGTCATTGATGTCAACACACTTGTAAAATCATTCATAGACCATTTATCTGACCATTTCTTCCCATTTGACAACAATGACAAATGGTATTGCGACGAAATGTCAACTGTGCAATAATCATGACACATCTGCAATACATTATAAATTTCTCCTCAAGAATCATGACACTTATGCAACCTGTAGCTAGATGAACCATTATTACAATATAAAAAGGAGTGCCAATATTGCTTACAAAAATATAGATCTCCCCTGAGACTATACATGAGGTTGAAGGATGAAAGAATAGGAAAATATTATGCTCCTCCTGAACCACAGACCTCAACAATATGTTTAAGTGTAGAAGGAGGGCAAGACAACACCCAGCTTGTATCTTAGATACTCAAATGTGTCCTTTGGAAGAAGATTTATAAAACGTTCTACAACCTGCTCACTTGTGGGAAAATATTCAACCTTTACCTCCTTCTCTGCAACCTTCTCTCTAAGAAAATGATATTTAATTGCAATGTGCTTTGTCCTTGAGTGTATGTGATGCAGTCAAGGTAGGGAGATCCATTGAAGGACATCCTTGCCTTGCAGCCTAAACACAAACACCATGCAAGCTATACCAATAATTGGTAACACAACAACAGATAAAGTAGAAAGAGAAACCAATAACACCACATAATACATAACCGATAAATAGTATGAACAATTATTACAACAATTTAATGATTTACATATGCCACATGTTGGACCGCAACCCAAGATTACAAAACACTCTTACAACTTACATCTATGATCCGTAGTTCATCCTCTCAACAAATCATCATTCGGTAACAACTTTCACTATTCTGCACTGATCCAGACCTCAGCCATCCTAGCTTCAGTCCTACTAGACTAGAATCTCACAAAAATATCAACAACATACAAATCTAAGAGCTGTATATCTTCTACTTGACAAATAGGTCTCTGGTAATAGTCTGTACTATTTTGCATTGATCTAGACTTTAGCCATCCTGACTTCAATCTACCCATACCAAAATCTCTCTAGAAACTAAATCTTGCTCAATCTCTATTTTTTTGATCTTTGTCCTCCATCCTCTATCTTCTCCCTTCCGAAATAAATCTCTAAACTTTCCCTTTATACCATCCATAAGAAATAACAATTTGATCAAGTCGGCCAAAAACCAACCGGTTCATGGTGAAATGTGTAAACAATAAAATGCCCACCTAAATCACTAAGATCATCAACAAAATACTTATAACTTCATCCAGTAGTCTGGGAATATCAGACAAGGCTCAAGAAACATCAATCAATGATCCACAAGTCACAGGAATCAACCACAAGCCAATTTGGCTTCGCTCCATATACTGCAAAACTAATTGGTATGAACACAACGATACCGAACCAATACCAGAATCAATATCTCACTGGAAGAAAATCCAAATGACATGAATCTTGAATATGATAAAGACAACAAACCCAAGGTGATAAATCCAAATCCATAATGCTAAATTCACAAACATGAAGAAATTCCATGATCTCCAAGCAATTTCACAGCTAACTGCTCCAACTGGTTTGAACTACTCTGGTGCTCCTGCATCAAACTTGAGATTAATTGAAAAGTGAGTCCCATCACTTGATCAGTTTTGATGATCGATCAGTAGGTACTTGCAACTAGCTTAGGAATTCGGCAATCTGAACAAGTCCACAAGTTGCCTCTACTTTATTTCCAACCAACCGGTACATAACTGGGTCTTCCTCGATCAATAGGTTCACAAACCATCTCTGATGCCACTTGATGCGGTCAAGGTAGGGAGATCCAATGAAGGACATCCCTACCTTACAGCCTAAACACAACCACCATGCAAGCTATATCAGTAACTGGTAACACAACAATAGATAAAGTAGAAAGAGCAATTGGCAACACCACATAATACATAACCGATAAATAGTATGAACAATTCTTATAACATTTTAATGAATTATATATTCCACATGCTAGACCGTAGCCCAAGATTACAAAATAACTCGTACAACTTAGATCTATGATCCATAGTTCATCCTCTCAACAAATCATCATCCGATAACAACTTCCACTATTCTGCACTGATTCAGACCTTAGCTATCCTGGCTTTAGTCCTACCAGACTAGAATCTCGCCAAAATCTCATCTACAAATCTAAGATCTGTAGATCTTTTGCTCAACGAATAGGTCTTTGGTAATAGTCTGCACTGATCTAGACTTCAGCCATCCCGACTTCAATCTCCTTAGACCAAAATGTCTTTAAAAACTACATCTTTCTCGATCTCTATTTTCTCTGATCTCTGTCCTTTGGCCTCTGGCTTCTCCCTTCTAAAATGAATCTGTAAAATTTCCCTTTATACCATCAACAATAAATAACAATTCAATCAAGTCAGCCACAACCCAACCGGTTCGTGATGAAACATGTAAATAATAACACATCAGCCCAAATCACCAAGAACATTACCAAAATTCTTAGAATTTCATGCAGTCCTTTGGGAAAATTGGACAAGTCTCAAGCAACATCGATCAATGATCTACAAGTAATGAGAATCAAATGCAACCCAATTTAGCTTTGCTCCACACACTAAAAGACTAACTGGTAAGAACACACCAATACTAGACCAATACCAGAATCGATATCTCATTAGAAGAAAATCCAAATGCCATGAATCTCAAATATGATAAAGATAATGAACCCAAGGTGATAAATCCAAGTCCACAATCCTAAATTCTCAAACATAAAGAAATCCCACAATCTCCAAGCAATTTCATAGCTAACTGCTCCAACCAATTTGAACTACTTTGGTGCTCCTGCATCAGCATGAAAGGGTTCTTTGATATATAGATTGGACTTGAGTTGTCACAAATGATGGGAATAGGATCCAAAAACTCTACCTGAATGTCCTTGAGAGTTTGTTTCATCCACAAAACTTGTGAGAAACATGTGGCAACAACAATATACTCTTCTTCAACAATTGATAGTGAAATACACTCTTGCTTCTTGCTATGGCATGAAACTAATCAATCTCCAAGGAAGAAATCTCCACCCTTGGTACTCTTCCTATCATCTACACATTCTGCCCAATCTGCATCAGTATAGGCCCGCAAACTAAAATCTCCTTTCTTTATATACCATAAGCCATAAGTGTGCTTTGCAGATACTTGAATATGCTTCTCACTACATTCACATGAGATTGCTTATGGGCTACTTCAAATCTTGCAACCATGCATACAACTTGAACTATATCATGCCTCGATGTTGTAATATACAACAAACTTCCAATCATGGATCTATACAAGGTCTGACCAACACTAGGTTACTCATCATCTTTGCATAACTTGCATCTTGTCACCATGGGGGTACTAACTGGTTTATGTCCTCCATTTGAAACTTCTTGAACATGTCCTTGATATACTTGGTTTGATAGATGAATATGCCCTTATTCTGCTATGATATTTGTAAACCAAGAAAACATGACAACTCTCCAAGCATGTACATTTCAAACTCTGATTGCATCTAACCAACAAATTCTTTGCATAGAACATCTTTTTAACCTCCAAAGATGATGTCATCTACATATACTAGTACTATGATCATTTTGTCTCCATCTACCTTGATATATAAATTTCCGCCAACATTTCCTTTTCTAAAACCTTGCTGGTGAAGATACTTATCCAACTTAGAATATCATGCTCTAGGTGCCTGCTTGAGACCATATAATTATTTTTTCAATCCACAAATAAAGTTCTCATCTACATGCAGATTTGACATCCATTTGATATACTTTGTATCTTTTATATGCTAAGAATGCCAAGAACATCCTTATAGCTTCAAGTATTGCAACTAGTGCAAATATTTGTTCAGAATCTATGCCCTCTACTTGAGCATATCCCTTGCATACTAGCCTTACCTTGTTCCTTATTACCTTGCCTTCTTCATTCATCTTGTTCCTATAGACCCATTTAGTCCCAATGATATTTTTGTCAGCTGGTCTAAGAACCAATTCCCATATTTTTTCTTTTCAATCTGTTGCAACTCCTCTTCCATTGCCTTCATCCACTCTTCACTTTAGCTAGCTTCATCAAATGTTTTGGGTTCCATCTCTATGATAAGTCAAAAATCTACTTGCTCAATGTTCCTAGCTATCCTTCTAGTTTGTACACCATCATTTTTGTTTCCAATAATTTGATCCTCAGGTTGATTATTTTGCACATATCTATTAGGGCTTGCCTAGGTGCTTCTCTTTCATGTTCACTTTCAGATTGATCTTAATCTTCAACATGTGGCTCTTCCATATGATTTATTATGCTATGTTTTCCTTTATCTAGATCTTCATCCACTCTTACATGTAAAATATCAATCACCTTCTTTATCCTCTTGTTGAAACATTTATGGGCCTTGCTGTGAGTTGAGTACCCCAACAAGATACCTTCATCACTTATTGAACTAAATCTTCCTCATCCATATTCAACTCTTTTGATAAAGCATTTTCTGCCAAAATCCTTGAAGTACTTGATTGCAGATTTTCTATCATTCCATAGTTCATAGGGTGTCATTTTGTTATTCACTCTCAGGCGTACTCTATTTAATATATATATATAGTTGTATGAACTGCCTCCTTCCAATATACATCAAGTAAATTGGCTTCATTCAGTATTGCCCTTTCCATCTCTTTGAGTGTTTTATTTTTCCTCTCCACAACACCATTCTGTTGTGGTGTCCTAGGAGCTGAAAACTCTCTTTTGATTCTATGCCTTTCACAATAGTCTTCAAATTCATTTGATGTTAATTCACCTCCATGGTCTAATCTTAAACACTTCAGCTTGTATCCGCTTTCTTTATCAACAATCTTTTTGAAGATTTTGAATCTTTCAAAAGCTTGTGAATTATCTTGCAGGAAGGTGACCCATATCATCCTTGAAAAATCATCTATGAGTAGCATGAAGTATCTTTCTCCATTTATATCTCTTCTGATTGTGGGCCCACATAAATCTATATGTACAAATTCTAAAGGCCTTGTGGTAGAATACTCCTTTTTCTTGAAGCTAACTTTAGTTTGTTTTCCTCTTTGACACTCATCACAAAAGGTGCTTGTTGGCTTAATAATTTGAGGTATGTGTCTTACATACCCTTTCTTGGTTACCTTGAAGAGGTTATAAAAATTGATGTGGCCTAGTCTTCTATGCCATAGCTAGGTTTCATCAACTTGTCCCATCATACATTGAGACTCAAAAAATTCCTTAAGATTATATACATTGCCATATGTCCTTTTTCCTTCAACAAAAAGTTGTCCATTTCTTTCCTTTCTTATCTCACATCCTTTGGAGTCAAAAGTAAATCTACTTCCCTTGCCACACATTTTACTCACACTTAGGAGATTGCATTTTAAACCTTCTACATAATAAACATCATGATATTTCAGCTTGCCATCAATGTTTAGTGTACCCTTGCCTTTTATCTTCATTGAAGAGTTGTCTCCAAAACTCACTGAGACACCATTCCAATCTTCAAACCTAATAAATTTCTTCTTATCACCAATCATATCATTGAGACACCCACTGTCAACTACCCACAAGTTTTTCTTTCCGCATGTAGGGCAATTTGAACAATCAAATTTGATTCAGTTTTATTTTTATCCTTCTCTGCCCAAACTTGTTTGGTTTCTTTCTTCATTTTTGTTGTCCCATTTTGTTTTGATTTTGCATTAGGGTCATATGTAGGAGACACCATCTTATTTTTCTTAGCAATCCTTAACTTACAATGTTTTTCAATGTGATCCAAGTTTTGACAATGATAACATTTTATATTTATATTGAATGAAGAATTTGAAAAACCATTTTAGGATTTAGATACAATTCTCCTACATTCATAGCTCCTATGATAATACTCATTACAATGATAACAGATAACATTCATATTCCTAAGAGCAACAAATTGATTTCTACTTTCAAAACTAGGAGAAGACCTATGCATAAGCTTACAATTAACAATTCGATGACCATAAGTATTACATTTATATCAGTAGCCATGGAACTGAGGTACATACCACTCATTGTTGAAGTTGTTTCTCATTTGTCTCCTTGGAGCATCTTAGTTTGTTCTTCTTGATTTCTTTCTTCTTTTCTCCTTGACCTAAGCCTCCATCATCAATCTCATGTTTTCCTTTAGGATCAACTTGCAAGTTCCTTGATTGATTTCTTGTAGTAGCAGCATATGTTTTCTTCTCAGTGAGCTTATTGACAGTGAAGGTCTGTTCACCTTCATTCTTACTTGAAGAGAGAAAATATATTTCATTATTTGATGAATCTTTACTGGAAGAGAATTGACCAACATCAAATCCAACACCTTTTGTATCCTTTGAGTGCTTTTTATTGTTCAATATTTTGTCCAGCACATCAGTACCGCCCTCATACTTGATTCTCATTTTGTGTTCATCTTTTCACTTTTCAAGTTCTTTTTTGAGACTCACAATCTCTTGTTCCAAATTTTGATGCTCTTTCTCCTTGTCTTCTAGATCTGATTTTGTCACTTCACACATTCTTTTAATCCCTTCCAACTGGATTCTCAAATAAAAAATTATTTTCTTTGACTCCTGAAGAGATTTTTTTAATAGCTCTTGTTCTTTGGCAACAACATACTTGAACTTCTTGAAATATTTTCTTACCTTTATTAGTTCTTCTAGAGCACTTATAAGTTCACCTTCTAGGTCAACTATGACTTCAAATTCTTCCTCTTCATCACTGCCAACTTGAACATCATTTACCACTTCTTGTTGCATAAAGAGATTAATCTCTCTTTCTTCTTCACTACAAACATCATCAAAGACATTGTCTTCATCTGTGGCATCATCTTTAAAGGTATAAAGACTATTCTTTTTCCCAAAACTTTTTCTCCTTGGTTTGTTGGCTTTCTTCACATTTTCTTTGCCAAAAGGTCTATTGTTTTGTTTGTTGTCTGCATCTTTCTCACAATAGGGACACTTGGAAAAAAAATGTCCTATTTTGCCATAGTTAGAGCACTTGAAATCCATCTTACCTTTGTACTTGCCTACTCCCTTTTTGAGTTTTCTCACAGAGTTAGCTACATTAGTGTTTGAGTCTTCTTCAACTTCTTCATGAGAAACTTCTTCCTTACCCTTTTTGGTAGTATTAAAAGTAACGTCTCTCTTTTGAGATTTATCCTCCTAATGTTCTTATTTCATACATTGATAAGGAGCCAAACAATTCATCCATAGAGAATGTATTTAAGTTTATAGCTTCCTCAATAGCAGAGACCTTTGTGTCATACTTTGAAGTTAATGATCTCATAACCTTCTTCACAATAACCTCATCTTTGACATCCTCTCCAAGAGCTCTTATAGAACTCATAGAGTCTTTCACTCTTTGCAAATAGTCGGTTATCTTCTCCTCTTCTTTCATTCTCAATATTTCAAACTGATCTCTCAGATTTTCCAGTTTGGGTTCTCTCACTTTGGTATCTCCTTCATATATCTTCTGTAGCTTGTCCCAAGTTTCTTTTTCTGATGTGCAGTTCATGACTTTGATGAACTTTATATCACACAGAACACTTAAGATTGCTTTCTGAGCTTTGGAATTGTTCTCACATTCTCTTTTAGCATCAAGGCTAGTAGGAGGAACTTGAGTGACTTTATAACCAATTTTTACTAACGTCCAAACATCAAACCCTAGGGAAGTCATGTAGGTTTCCATTCTTCTACTCTATAAAGCATATTTGGTGCCATCAAATATAGGTTCTATAGAGTATGAGGATTCATTCCTAAGAATTGTGCCCACTTAGCTAGAATCTACCCAATCTAGAGAAAGCTTTTACTACAGAGGAACCTAAGCTCTGATACTAATTGAAGAACACAAATAGACATTAAGAGGGGGGTGAATCAATGTATTTTAAAAAATTTAAGTTTAGTGTAAAATTTTTAATGATTTAATGCAAAAATAAATATACACACATAAGAGAACATCACATAACACCAGATATATGAGGAAAAACAAATGTGGGAAAAGCCTCAGTGAAAATAGCTGCTAGAGTTTACTGCTCCAATCTAGCCTGACAATGAATAAAAAATTACAATATAGAGTTTTGTGGGAACCAACCCAAAGGAGCACCAACCCCCTTAGATTTTGAGTACCAACTCATGGAGCACCTACCCCTACTCTGAGCACCCTCTCAAAGATTACAATGAAAATTTATTCAATTTATAATTTAGGTACCTTACTAGAAATGATGTTTTGTAGCACCTGACTGGTTTCCATTTTTGTCTTTCTTCTCTCTGCTCTCTGCACATTGCTTTGCTCTACTTTTCTTCTGCTGCTATTTCTATCCCTGTTCAACTTCTTGCTGCCTCTAGTTATCTTGGACTTCCGGTCTTTGTTGGTTTAGGTCTGTGATATCTGATACTTCCAATACACTGTCCACACTTTTAGTAACACTACTTTCTTCAGCAAATCACCTCATATAATAATCGGCTTGTGGAAAAAATATTTATTTCCACCTGTATCTCTATCTTCATTAACCTACTACCTTATTTCAATCACATTTACCATTCTACTCAATCAACTCTACATCAAAGAATGTTTTCCCTCCCAATACACATTTAGAAATAATTCCTTATATATCTCTAAGATCTGCAGATTAGATTTTAACTCGAATCAACCACCTATATTAAATGACTCTTCTTTGTTTTTCTTAATGTTCTCTATACAAGCTTGTTATTTTTAGCAAACTAAATGTGCCTCACAGATTTGGTTTTTCCACTATCGATCACCTTGAGCCCTACAAATATCTCCACTTAGTCTGCCATTAATCCATTCTTCATCCTCTATCGACCTACCCAGAAAAGATGGATAACTACCTCTATTAGATGCACTAATTGGGCAAATCTAATTTTTTCTTTCCACCCAAGAGCCACATGTCTTCATATTCTTCTTCTAGAATAGATGGACAAGGTTGGTCATCAACCATGTAAGAATTTGTAATAATCGCCATGCACAGGTATCGTCAAATTGACCTCCAAGTCACCTGATCAATCATAGTCAACCACCACATGGACCTCCAAGACTATCAGCTTGTAGATATTCTTGCAAAGTCGATCACAATCTTCAATTATGTTGGTAAAATACCCTTTCATGAATTTGATAGGTGTTCTTTGATTCACTCCATACACACCACATCATCGGGTCAGAGTTAGTCAGATCTTATGTGCACTATTGAGTTGCTTCATGCATGTTCTACCCATGCGGGATAAGCTTATGTTATTCTCAAGAATGCTTCTTCTTTCTTTGTTAGCCCAGACTATATTAGCAAGGTATCTCAACTCACATGGTATAAGGATTCTCCCCTATTTGACTTCACTTGTTCTTATCCCACACTATATTCCTTTACTCTATTTAACCTTGTGGGATAACCTTTCTTCATGCTAGCAAAGCATTCTTCCTTGTCCCACGTTGCTTGTGTTTCATTTTTGCTTTGATATGGGATACTCTTTGTCTTCCCTTTACAAGAATCTTCTTAACTCATGGCTCTTTCCTTATCCCCATGGAGATGCATTGGATAAGGAAGTTTTTCCTCTTACTTTATACTCTTATCCTGCAACACTTTTCTTATTGTTGTAAACCCTCACGGAATAAGGGTTTCCTTAGTTTGCTTCACTTTACTTTGTTATCCTGTGTGAACCTTGTGTAGCCTCTCTCTTCATGTGGGATAAGGGAATATCTCTTTTTCCCTTTCTTTTTCTTATCATTATTGGTCACTCTTGATAACTGTTGTGTTATTGACATCATCTACCACAATGTAGTGTTACCTTGCATGGTCACTTATCTTCAACTGTTCATGTTGTGGGATAGTGGGGGTTGCATAACCATCATGTTATTGACATCTTGATAGACCAACATGACTAACCTATTGTGTTATTGACATCTGTACTCACATTTTGTAGCTTTGTAGACAGTGATAACCTACATTTTATTGACAACTATGAATGATACTATCTATAATTTTATGTGATAACCTACGTGTTATTGACAACTACAACTAACTTTTTCTAAGTTAGACCAAATTTCACAAAACATTTTTAACACAATTGCCTATGTCCTCCTTGTCCATTTTCATTCCCAAATGACACGCTTTATGCAATCCTCCTATATCTCCTTGTACATATAACATAGTGTGTTATACGATGCCGCAAATAATAGTTTTGCCAACCTATCAATTTGAACTCTCCAATGCATCCTCTCAATTGTTGACATTAATGAAAATAATGCCAACAATATATTCTAAAGGTTTTTAGATACCATATTTAGTAGGAAAACATCTAGTAGAGGTTGGTAAAATATTATAATTTCATGACACCTTCATGTTCCAATAGTTATACATGATATAAGACAACCCAAATGGACCATTCGACCCCCTTATTGGCCAAATACCCATGTTACAAATCTACGATTTGGCTAAGTGCTCCTTGTCAAGGATCAAACATTAGACTTCCTCCTTCCATTTTACCAGTTCACCCAATTTAACCAAAAATTTCACTCCATGCTTTCTCTTTTCTACTTCTTGTAAGTATTTCAGGATTTGGGGATTGAGTGTTCATTGTAAGATTTTCCTTTCTTAAGGAAAGTATAACCCTAAACCTTTGACCCCCAAAGACTAATCACCTTCTTTCCCTTTGTCTAACATTAAGGCATCAGATATTAAAGATTGGGTTTAAACATTCCTAAAGAAAAAAAATTAAACCTAACCCCTGACTCTTGATGTTTGATTTCTCACTTTTCCTTTTCCACCCACCTTCCTTTTAGAAATTGGGGGTCAAAGATCAATTTAAGCCCTTCCTATTTGGGAAAAGTTAATGTGAATATCTGAAGCCAAACCTCAACTCTTTCTATCTTCAACCTTTTGGGTATTGTGGGTTGGGATCACCTTACCCATTTCTACTTTAGAAAGAGTTAAGGTACATCCCCTATTGGAGATATTAGGAGCCCATCATGAAGTTTACCAAACTTAAAGGGATTGAACCAAGAAACTAATCAACCACACACAAGAATGTTACAACTTGATAAATGACAAACAAAGAATATTAAGAAGCAATGCTTGAGATGAACTACAATAAATCTCTATGAATAAATGATCAATTAATATGATATATTATATAAATATTCATTCTTATATAGGCAAGTGAGGAGAGAGTAGTTACAACTACCCTATTACAAAATTAAATGTGAGATTTTGGCTCATCTCTATCTAGAATCAAAACTAATATAACTAACATGAACAACAATAAATAATTGTTTCATGTAACAAATAAGCTATCCTAAGTAAACATAATCAGAGTAAATAGGAAAAAATCTAATTTACTCCAACATCCGTAAGGTTTGATTCCTGATTATTAATTTTATTAACCTTCCGAGGGTTAGGGATTGGGAATCCCCTTTAACCTTTTTAACTCTAAAGAGGTTGTAAAATAAGCTTGACCTCTAATTGCCAACTTTTCTTGCTTCTCTTTTTCTATATTTATGCTTTATACTTTAGGGTTCCCTTTTTCACTTGGTTTTGTATAATGATGAAATTTGTAGGCCTAATGATTGATCTTGAACCATTAATACTACTTATACTTGTCATGTTTGACACCTCACCACCATAAATTTTCCACCAACTCTTCTAATTTCTATATTTCCTATTATGAGTCTATAGGGGAGCATTTAATACATTTTTGAATGGTATATTAAGTGGAGATTATTATCCATGCTCATTTATTGCTATTGAAGGGTTTTGTTAAAAAACCATGCACTGCACATTATTTTAGGGGCACTCCTTCTAGATGCACAAGATTTAATGAAATCAATTTTCTATGGCATGATTTAGTCTTGAAACACATTTTCTTAAGTCCCCTTGACTACCTCCATTTCTTATCTAGTTGACATGCTTTGTACACATGATCATTGTAGTAAGATTAGGATTTTACTCTTCACATGGATCTTATTCTTCATAGTTCCAAATATATTTATAGTATATTAAGCCTCATTGTAAGAGGTTCAATTATTTTTTGTAGTATCAGCCTTGGTCCCTCCCTTTTCTTTTCTTCATTTCTCTTGTAGACACTTGCAATTTCTTGTATTTTTTCTACAACTATAAGTTGGCTTTACACGTTTGAATAAAAACAAGACCATTTTCTCTCCTTTCCTCCATTCATGTGTGTTGTGTGTATGCTCTATCATTTCTCATCTATGTATGTTGTGTTAAATATATTTGATCTGAGTATTGACTATGGAAAACTTTTTCCCTCTTACAAATTTACAAACTGTAACCTACATGCTTACCCTTGAGATTTGACATTAATGAGGATTGTCTATCACTTTCATGTTTTCTTGGTTCATTGTAGTATTTTAGGGTAGGGAAAGAGATATTTCTCATCTTGGTGTATCACCTCCCATTCATTTCTACAATTCTCTTCCCCCTTTTCCTTATAAAAAAAATTATAATTATTTATAATATGAGTTGAAGTCTTAGGTTGGATTAACACTTACACCTTCATATAAGGAGGAATGTAGAGAATTCCTCAAGCCAAACATTAAATACTCTTTGCTACATATCACAACTAACCATACTGCAACACCTTCCACAAACATCATTAGCCACACCAAATATGTCAACCAATGAGAACACACCTCAACCATAATCATTAATTTTCATCCAAAAGATATATTTATTATACCATCACAATATTATTTCCAACAACAATACAATAGTTTAGACAAAGTATAGACATCACACAACAAAGAAGGTGGAAATATACAATACAAAGAAACTATAAACATCAACCATCAGTATTGCATACCATCTTTCTCATAAGACTGCAACAAAATAAACTCTATATATGACCACATATCAGCAAAATCAATAACATCAATAATATAAAATACAATAGAAACATCTATAAAATCAACAGTAGTAATACCGGCAAGAACAATGACCACAAAATCAACTACTCAAAAATCATCAAGGACAACACATTGTTAGACATCAAGTTGGCATCAATGACAACATAGATGGCAAAAATTATCCTCCTTTCTCACTGATGGTAAGACAACTACACAACCTTCCCTATCAGAAATTTTTTGTCCCCCTTTGACATGAAGGACAAAGGGTGCAAAGATCAATCATTTTTTTAGCAACTAAACAATTTTAACTACCTTTTGTTAATGTCTATCCAAAGTATCCCTTCTCTTTTAGCATATCTCACTCCCCCTTTGTAATTATCAAAGATATTCTTCCTACAACTTCATACTATCCAATTGCTCCCATTGAGAGTAGCACACAACATCAATCTAGAATATAAGTTATATCTTCAAATACTCCCCTAAATAGATGCACCATCATATGCATCTTAGTTGAAAGTAGAGGCAATAAAACCTAATTTTTTCTAGAGATACTCAAAAGTATCTTTTGGGAGAGGCTTAGTAAAAATTTCTATAATTTGATCCTTAGTAGGTACATTCTCCAATCTAAATTCCTTCTTTGAAACTTTATCCCCCAAGTAGTGATGTCGAATAGAAATATGCTTAGATCTTGAATGCATTACAAGATTCTTTGAAAAATTGATTGCACTTGTATTATCACATATAATAGGAATAAGCTTATTGTAAGCTACCTTGACATTCTTAAAAGTTTTAATACCCCACCAAGGAACCCTATATGATAAGAGAAAACTATTCAAGGAATAGATGGAGATATATATTAAAGTAACTAAGTGTCAACATGCATTACATATACAAGTATAACACTCAACCTCAATATAAGGTCAAGTATGTATTAACCAACTATGCACATGTGGAAGTCTAAACTCTTGGAACTCTATATGGGATAACTCAAGTCACCTCTAAGGGTTCCTTGATATTGCTACCTATTGGCAAGAGACACTATTTCAGTGATGTTAGATGCATGGAGATTACTTAGGGGTTTTCACTGATGGAAACTCAACCTAATGATCCTATCTGGTATCCATAGAATTGATTTACCAGAAGTCATTTTCTTCATAAGGCATAAGTTTGGAAGGTGGAACATAGTAACCGGTAGAGAATGAGGTCATGGTGTATGTCTTGATTTCGGTAAAGTATTTTAGGTTACAGTGATCTAGGTAGTTGTTTTGAGGTTCGGGACATTACTTTGTGATCTTGATAATGTGTGTTGAATTATGTGCAATTTTAGGGCTTCAGTATCGAGTGATTCAGGAAGAATAGAGCTATTATGTGGAAAGTTGGGTAATGTGTGTTGTGGAACTGTAGGGATAATTTTGGTGATTGGTGGTGTGTTCAAGGAGTTTGTGTTGTTGTGTATGAAGCCTATGATCACATGTTTTAGGTCCAAATAATTAATTTGTGATGGATTGAGCCGACATGAGACTACACGTTTCATGTTTTGCAGTCTTCTAAAGTTGACTTGATAGAGAACTATTTCTGTGCTACAGGTATTATTGGCAATATGCTACATTTGGTTAAGTTTAGCCATTGATATCAACACTCTATCACGGTTGGATCTATCCTGGTTAGTCTTGGTAATCATTTTGGTTTTGGCTTTGATTCTAATTCGATATGATCAGACCTCTAGAATCGGTTTTGGATGCTTATTCTGATGGTTAAATGCTTTCTATATTCTAGTGGCTTCATGATTTGTTTATCTCTTTTGGTATTTCCAGTTACGAGCTTGTTCTTGGCTTTACCGGCTAGCTTTTACCTTTATAGGCTTCTGGCATTCCCGGTTAGCTTTACCGATATGTTGTTTTGGTGACTTTCGTCAGTGGATTTTGAGTTTGGCTTATGGAATCAGTTTCTTTCATGTTGTTTGTGCTTCTTGATTATATCTCAAGTTTTTGGTGAATTTTCTTTGGATGGTGTTCTATATTGGTGGTCCTATTTGGATCTAGTTAAACTTTCACTAAGGGTTTCTATCGGCAAGTGAAGCATGTTGGATCTTGGTCTTAGCAGAATCCCCGATGGATATAATTGTTTGGTTATCTAATTTAGGTCCATGCTATGTAATGTAATTCAGAATATTGGTCTAGCTGTATCATATGATGTAATTTTGTAATTATGAGTTTATGGGTTTTGGGTTTAGATGACCTTGTCAATAAGGTTGATTATTTGTATTTAAAGGTGACTTGTTCATGTAATCTAGATATAGATGGGATATCTGTGGATGGTTAAGTCTACATTATCAGAGAAGGGTTAAGTGGGAATAAAGTCATATCATTCAGGTGAAGGTTGCAAAGGTTTTGTATTATAGAGTAGACTGTAGGCATTTGCATGAAGATTGCATTAATCGTATGTTATTTTGTCATTGAGGTCAATTAACTGGTAATTATATTATTGTAATGTTATATTATAACTGGTAGGAAGAGATAGTAAAGGAAACTGTAACTGGTAGGTAAGTTTGTGGAGTGAACTGGTATTGCTAAGTATTGGAGAGTTGAACTGGTAAACCCTACTTGTTAATTTGATAAACCCTAACCAATTAAGTTTGGTGAATTGGTTATATTGGTTTATGATCTGATGATGAGTGGTAATGATTATGACACATATGCATATTGTATGAAGAGAGTTTCAAAGTGTTTTTGGCACATTTAGGTAATGATTTTTGTCTTGGGAAGGAGCAAGTATATTGCATGTAATGCAAATCGTAGGATGAGTTACTAAGTTCCATGAAGTGGTGAATCAAGGAGCGATCGAGGCTTTCTTGAATGATGTGTAGAGATTGATATGTAATCCAATAGTCATACTTGAACCAACTTGTTTGTAATCTCTATGAGAGAATTAGGTTTTTGTTGTGTTACTGACCTATTGATTCATTTATAAGGTCCATGAGTTGTTTTGTTTCAGAATTGGCAACATTTTTAGTTGAGTGTGTGGTTGTCAAACTGGATGATGTATCTGTAGTTTGAGTAAAGGAAGATAGGAGGATGAAAAGGATCTAAACAAGCAAGTGTAGTACTATTCAAACAGATCAGCGAACCCCTGTTGTTTTCTAAAAATTACAACAGTTAAATCCCCTAACCGGGTAAGCTCTAACAAGCTTGATGTTTTTTAAATCCTCTAACTAGGTGGTCCATTAGCTTGGATTTTAAATCCTCTATCGAGGTTACTCCTCACAAGGTATTGCTTCTAACAAGGCGTTATAGTCAATCCCTTAATCAGGTGGTCCCTAATAGGATCTGTTCTTAATAGGACTTTTTGTAAAAGCTTTTACAGGACTGGCTCCTAATAGGGCAAACTTCAGAAGAGTTTAGATAGTTATCTTGTGAGTCTCATCTCATCATGGTTTTTTCCATTTGGGTTTCCACATCAAAATATTATGTCAAGTGGTTAATGTTTTTGTGGTTATGTTTTGTATGGATGATTTGCTTAACTACTTAACCCACTTTGATAAGTTATGATAATCGAGAGCAATATGAAATGAAGTTTTACTTATGTCAGTAAAAGTATTTGGATGCTTGTGAGTTTCATGTTGTTTAATATTAATATGTTGTTACAGACAATTGGTTTAACTTGATAGTAATATTGCACTTATAGTTCTAAGTTTACTTTGAGAAGTTGATTTTGATATTGGTGAAGTTAATATCAGTTTTTCTATCTACTGATTCACCCCCCCTCTCAGTAGTTGACCAGATCCTTATTCTTTCATCATACCATCAATTAGTATCAGAGCTTCTCAGGTCCTCTAAGGTCTAAGCCTAATAGCTTGAGGTAAAGATCTTGTAGAACATGATGAAAAAGGAAGATCATAAGTTTAATAGAGAGAACTATAGAATATGGAGTGATAGAATGAAAATTTATATCAAGAGTCTTAGAAATCAATACTGGGAACATGTTGGTACTCAATATGTTGCACCTAGTGGGATTATGACCGATGATCAGAAGAAAAAGAAATAAGAAAATAATCAATAACTGGAGGCCATTATCAGTTCTTTGTCTGATGCAGAGTATGTAAATGTCCATGGTTTGGAGACTACATATGAGGTATGGAAGAAACTTGAAGAGATTTATAGAAGTGATGAACATGTGAAGATTACCAAGAAAGAGAGTCTAAGAGGAAAGTTTGATGACATCTAGATGGCTGAAGGTGAGAATATACAATAGTATGGTCAGAGGATAAAAGAGATAGTTGGTGAGATCAAGAGTGTTGGTGGTAAAGTGAAAGATGCCATAGTGGTTAGTAAGGTGTTGAGAACCCTGCTACCAGTCTACGCTATTTGAGTTGTAGCTATTCAAGAGCTAAAATCTATTGACAAAACTAAGGTAACCCTTGACTCCATCATTGGTAAGCTTACTACTTTTGAATTAAATGGTTATGATGGTAGTGTTCAGAAATCTGAGTCTACATTTAGAGCTTCATTTTCTAACCCATCTATGAGAATAAGTAGAGATGTCAGTCACAATTATGAATCTAGATCTAGCAAAGAAGTTGCTGATGAAGATAGTTTGGTTGAGCTTGAAGCATTGTTGGCCAAGTGGTTTCCCAGAGGTACCAATAAATATAGAGGTAAATTACCTTTAAAATGTTTTGCATGCAACAAGATTGGACAGATTACAACTAACTATCCTAATGGTTATAATGAGCACAAGTGAGAGAAATTCAAGAAGTAGAAGGGAAAAGGCAAAATAGATTGTCTTATTGCAGTTGATGGTGGTATTACTAATGAGGAATCTTATGGTGATGCTAATGAAGATATTGTGTTTGTAGCCATTAAAGAAGAAACATCTGAATAGAAGGCTTTAGTTTCATGCATGGATAATTCTGATGATTGGATCATTAATAGTAGTTGTTCACATCACATGACCGATGACCGGAGAAAAATTATTTCTTTGAAAGAATTTGATGGTGGAGTTGTAAGATTTGGTAATGACTCATCCTGCATGGTTAAACGTAAGGGAACTATATCTCTTAATGGAAAGAGCAATGCAGATGATGTCTACTAGGTTGAAGGTCTAAAGCACAATCTTTTGAGTGTTGCTCAACTCAATGACAAAGGATATTCATTAGATTTTAAAAATGGTATGTTCAAAATCTATAGGAGCAAAGGTGAATTGATTGCAATTAGAAAATAGACAAAAGGTAACTTTTTTCACCTAAATCCTAAAGTCAACAAATGTTTAATTGCTAAACTAGATGATAGTTGGCTTTCGTATAGCAGATTTTGTCATATAAATTTTGATAAAATTGTTAAAGTGAGTAAGTCTAAGACAGTGAGAGGTTTGCCTTAGTTGGAAAAACTTGTTAATTCTCTATGTAAGGAATGTCAGTTGGGAAAGATGACATCCTCAACTTTCAAGAGAAAATCTTTTTCAGCAGAAAATATGTTAGATTCGGTTCATACAGACCTCTGTGGACCAATAAGGACTAAAAATATTCAAGGTGATAGCCATTTCATGATCTTCACTGATGATTTCTCAAGAATGATTTGGGTCAAATTCTTGAAGGATAAAACAAAATCATTTAGTAAGTTCAAGGCTTTCAGGGCCTTAGCTGAAAAGGAGAGTGGTAAGAAGATAAAGTGTCCGAGGACTTATCAAGGCAATGAATTTACTTCTGAGGAATTCACTAGATATTGTGAAGAAAATAGTATCAAATGGAATCTTTCTGCACCAAGGACACCACAACAGAATGATATTGTAGAGAGGAACAATCGGTCAGTTGTTGAAGCTTCTAAGACAATGTTGATACAAGGAGGTGTAGCAAAAACTTTCTGGAGAGAAGTTTTCATTACAAGTATCTACACTATGAACTGGATTTTGGTAAAAAGAGGTAAGGATAAGACTCCTTATGAATACTGGTATGGTAGATCACCTAATGTTAGTTATTTTAAGATATTTGACATCAAATGTTTTATTAAGAGAGGTGAATATGTTAGCAAGTTTGAGGCTAAAAGTGATGAAGGTATATTTCTCGGTTATTCCACCAAGAGTAAGGCCTACAAATGTTATAACAACAAGATACAGAGAATCATAGAGAGTGTTGATGTTCGAGTGGAAACCAGTGTGGATAAAAAGGATGAAGATCCTTGCATTTTGCTTTTGGAACCAGAACCTATGAAACCTGAAACCAGTAAAGAGAATGTTGTTGTACCAGTTCAACCATAACCGGTAGATTCAGAAGTAGATGATGATAATGAAGAAGATGAACCTGAAGATAATGATCATGGTATTCTGAGGTATGTAAGACTCAATCACAATCCTGAATGGATTATTGGAGATAAGGATGCTGGAGTGTTAACCAAAAGGGGAATTAGAGAGAATTGTTGCATGATCTCCACTATTGAGCCTAGAACTTCTAAGGAAGCATTTGGAGATGATCATCGGGTTAAAACTATGGAGGAGGAGCTTGAACAAATTGAGAATAACAATACATGGACCCTAGTACCCCGACTAATGAATAAAAATGTGATAGGTACTAAGTGGGTATTCAGGAACAAGGTGAATGAAGATGGTGTTGTAGTTCGCAACAAAGCTAGATTGGTTTGCAAAGGTTATGTACAAGAAGATGGAGAAGATTATGGTGATACTTTTGCACTAGTGGCTAGATTGGAAGGTGTCAGAACTTTACATGCATTTGCAGCACATAAGGGATTCAAAGTATATCAGATGGATGTAAAGTCAACATTTTTGAATGGAATACTGGAAGAAAAAGTATACATTGACTAGCTAGATGGTATGCTCTAACTGATGAGAAAGACATGGTATGTAAGTTGAATGAGGCATTATATGGATTAAAGAGAGCATCGAGAGAATGGTATGAAAGGCTTCATTCACACTTGATGAAGATAGGTTTTTAGAAAATAAGTGAAGATAGCAACATATATGTAAAATTTGAAGGAGATAAGATACTAGTTAGTGAAGTGTTTGTAGATGATATCTGTATACACCTAAAAATGGTTTGAAGATAATTAATTAAATAAGAAATTATTTAATTAATCCTCCTCCCCAATTTAATTGAATTCACTAAGTAATTTGATTAAATTTCCCCTTTCATCTACTTATTAATAAATCTAAGGATTTATTTAATAGGTTCATTTCATTTCATCCCCTTTAATTAATTAATTCAAAATAATTAATTCCCTCCATCCAAAATCATTTCTTCAAATCCTTTAATTAATTAAAACAAATCAAATCAATGAGTTTTTGAGATTAATTATCCTTTTCCTATTATTTGAATTTTTAAATTCAAATTCTCCTAACTTCTACCACTCCTAAACCTAACCCATTCTACCTACCACCATGTCCCCTTTCATCCAACATCTTCTAGAATATTTGTGACACTTGTCACTAAGTGTTCCCTTTCATCCAACTCCTTCTAGAAGCCTCTTAACAGTTGTCCCCATAGAGATGACAGATGTTCCCTTTAATCCAACTCCCTTTGCCAATCTCCTTCAATTTAACCATTGATATCTTCAGATCAATCTTGACCGTTGATTCTTGCTACATCACCCCTAGCCTTGGAAAATCTTATAAATAGACCTCATTTTGGAGCAATATTGGTCCCAATTTCATATCATTCTTGCATCCCATCTCATTTTCATCTTATGCATTGTTATTATGGGCATCTAGCTTATAGTTTATCATTTCTTAGCAATGTTATCATGCTCAATTTTAGCTTAATTGCATCTTAATCTTAGTTCATTTTTCTAGATCAATCATGAACTCATATAACTTAATCATTCTATTCTTGCTAGATCATGCATTTTCCTCATTCAAATCCTCCATCTAAGTGTAGTCAAGTCACTAGAGTATGCATAATCAGATTTGAGATCCTTTTTCATACTCACATTTACTAGGAGGCAATAAGTCGATTAGCTATGGTTTTGTCTTTCATTGTTTCAATTTACTAACCATTTCTTGTAATGATTTATTGAGTGCATTGTGGTTGCAGGTACAGGTACACTTCACAGAGCACGACAATATCATATTTGGAGGGAATGATGACATGAGTAATGACTTTGCAAATGAAATGAAAAGTGAATTTGAAATGACTCTAGTGGGAGAGATAAATTTTTTTATAGGTTTGCAAATACATCAAATGAAGAGTGGTATTTTTATCACATAGTCTAAGTATGTGAAGAAGATATTAAAGACATTTGGTATGAGTGACTATAAACTAGTTGGGACACCAATGGTTATAGGTTGTAAGTTGTCTAAGGAAGATGAATCCACATCTGTTGATGAGAAGGAGTACAGGTCAATGCTTGAAAATTTGCACTATGTTGTTCACAACAGACCAGATATAGCTCATGCAGTTGGTCTAGTTGCTAGATTTCAGAAGAATTAGAGGCAAACACATTTGATAACAACCAAGAGGATATTCAGATATTTGAAAGGTATTGTTGACTATGGATTATGGTATCCATATGAAGGAAAATTTGACTTGAAGGTGTACACAGATGCAAATTGGGCAGGTAGTGTTGATGATAGGAAAAACACAGCCGGTGGAGCATTCTTTCTTGGAGGAAGACTTGTTTCATGGAGTAGCAAGAAGCAGAGTTGTATATCATAGTCTACTACTGAAGCTGAGTATGTTGCAGCTTATATGAATTGTACCCAGGCTATCTGGATGAGGCACATTCTGGAAGGTTTCAAGATGAAGTTTTCAGAACCTGTAAAGATCTTATGTGACAATACCAGTGCCATAAATATTTCTAAGAACCCCATCTTGCATGAATGAACTAAGAATATTGAATTGAAGTATCATTTCTTGAGGGAAAAAGTGCAGAGTAAAGATGTGATCTTGGAGCATGTTTCTACCAAGGAGCAGCTTGTAGATATCTTTACTATACCTCGTCCTAAGACTACTTTTGAGTATCTTAAAATTCAGCTAGGGGTTTTACCCCTTCATGAGGTGAATTGAGTATGATGTAGAGTACATCAGTCCTGGAGCTACTTGTAAAATGTTACAGTAGGATTGGTGTAGAAGTGAAGTTATTCCACAGGGGGAGCATCAAGTTGCAGGTTGTTAATGCTGAATAGTGAAGTTTTACATTTCATGTTTTACTTTCAATTTGGCATTGTTGTCAAAGGGGGAGAAGAACTAGTGATAAGCTGAAGACAAGGAGAGTACATGGTAAAATGTGAACCAGGATTCCTATTCATAATCACAACAATCTCTGGTATTGATATTTGTATTTCCATCAATGCCAAAGGGGGAGATTATTGGCATTTGCATGAAGATTGCATTAATGATATGTTATGTTGTCATTGATGTCAATTAACTGGTAATGATATTATTGTAATATTGATTTTTAACCGATAGGAAGAGCTAGTAAAGGAAACTGTAACCAGTAGGTAAGTTTGTGGAGTGAACAGGTATTGCTATGTATTGGAAAGTTGAATTGGTAAACCGTACCCGTTGATTTGATAAACCCTAAACAATTAAGTTTGGTGAATTGGTTATATTGGTTTATGATCTATTGATGAGCAGTAATAATTATGACACGTATGCATATTGTATGAAGAGAGTTTCAAAGTATTTTTAGCGTGTTGAGGTAACTATTTTTGTCTTGGGAATGAGCAAGTATATTGCGTGTAATGAAAAGAGCGTGATGATTTACTAAGTTTGATGTAGCAGTGGTCAAGGAGAGGTTGAGTCTTTCTTGAATGATGTGTAGGGATTGTTATCTAATCCAAGCGTCATACTTGAATCGACTTGTTTGTAATCTCTATGAGAGAATTAGGTTTTTGTTGTGTTACCGACCTATCAATTTTTTTATAATGTCAATGAGTTGTTTTGTTTCAGAGTTGGAAAATTTTTAGTTGAGTGTGTGGTTGCCAAACCGGATGATGTATCTATTGGCAGTGGGCCAACATCCCTCGCGGAGATTTGCGACATGGTTTAAGAGCCTCTTGTGGATTCTATAAGTCTAGTGGTTGTATCAGGCATTGGGAGGTTGATCTTTTGGTGCAACTACAACCATAGCTTGTAACAAGTGGTATCGGAGCTTGGTCATAGGTTTTAATCATGCAGGCTATGGTGAGTGACACTGGGAAGCGGATTGTTGGTAGTGGGCCAACATCCCTCGCAGAGATTTGCAACATGGTTTAACAGCCTCCCGTGGATTCTATAAGTCTAGTGGTTGTATTGAGCATTGATAGGTCGATATTTTGGTACAATGGCAACCCTAGCTTGTAACAATATCTACAATTTGAGTAAAGGAAGATAGGATCATGAAAAGGAACTAAACAAGAAAGTGTAGTGCTATTCAAACAGATTAGCAAACCCCTATTGTTTTCTAGCAATTACAATAGTTAAATCCCCTAACCGGGTAATCTTTAACAAGCTTGGTGTTATTTAAATCCTCTAACTAGGTAGTCAATTAGCTTGGATTTCAAATCCTCTATTGAGTTTACTCCTCACAGGGTATTGCTTCTAACAAGGCATTATAGTCAATCCCTTAATCGGGTGGTCCCTAACAAGATCAGTTCTTAATGGGACTTTTTGTACAAGATTTAACAAGCTTGGATCCTAACAAACAAGGAAAAATTGAGAAGAGTTCAAATAGTTATCTTGTGAGTCTCATCTCACCATAGTTTTTCCCATTTGGGTTTCCATGTCAAAATATTGTGTCAAGTGGTGAATGTTTTTGTGGTTATGTTTTCTATGGCTGATTTGCTTAACTACTTAATCCACTTTGATAAGTCATGATAACCGACATCAATATGAAATGAAGTTTTACTTATGTCAGTAAAAGTATTTGGATGTTTGTGAGTTTCAAGTTGTTTATTGTTAATCTGTTGTTACAGACAACCAGTTTAACTTGATAGTTTATCTTGATAGTGATATTGCATTTATGGCTCTAATTTTACTTTGAGAAGTTGATTTTGAGATTGGTGAAGTTAATATCAGTTTTTCTATCTACTGATTCACCCCCCCCCCTCTTATTAGTTGATCAGATCCTTATTCTTTCATCATACCATCATAGACATCCGTTCTTAACCAGAACTATATTAGGCATTAGCATCTGCTACTTTCACAGTTCATTGTTTTCTGGATTGTAGTCCAATGATTTTGTAAGTCAGTGAGATTTCCCTTTGTGATGAGCAGTTCACTCTAGGCCATTGGTCTTTCCACATGTGTAGACCCCATTGTAATTGTTGGTATTTTGGTATGGTTTTTTCATTGATGTCAACACCTACTGAAAACAAGCACTTTGGAGATCCAGCAACATTCACTGGCAAGCAAGTAACTATTGCATAGTTACTGGTATATGGTTCACTGGCAGGATATAATGTTCACTGGTACCTGGAATGATATGGAAGACACTTGATAATGTTGAAGACATCGTGTGGACACTTTGTTTTGAGGAATTGATCATTGGTATATTCATATTTGCATATTTGTTTTTACTGGCAAATAGGTCCAGGGTTATTTAGGGTTACACCGACAGGTTTATCTTTTCCAGATCAACATGGCACGATATGGAGATGATTTATTATTGATGTAAATGCATTAAGCCACCATATTTAATTGGTTATTGCATCAGATATTATATTGCATCTAAAATGTTTTTATTGTAATATCTTGTAGAGCACACCTACTAAAATTGGTCTTAGGGTATGGTATAAATGTAAGATCTTATTTGTAAGATCAAGTGTGGAATGCGGAAAAGAATTGAGTGAAGGTATATGAGAGATTAAGCAGAGGTATACACAAAGACATCATTTGAAGGTGAAGCTAGGTTTTTATAGAAGCATATCAGCATTACATCGGTACTGAATCCAACATATGAAGATGCTATTTTGTGCAGTACATTATTATTGGATTTAACCATTCAACTGTAGTCAATGTGACTCCCATTTTGTGATTGAGTAGTGAGCTCTAGGCTGTTGGCGTTTCTGCATGTGCAGACCCCATTTATGTACACTTACTATTTGCAGTAGTATCATTTCATTGTGGGTAAGGTTTCCCACCGTGGTTTTTCCCCTTACAGGGTTTCCACATACAAATATTGGTGTTATGTGTTGTGGATGACTTTATGTTTATGTTTCATGCATTAAACTTTACCGGTATAGCAATTTACTGTTAACACTATCTACCGACATACTTAATTGGTTTACCGGTATTAAGTATCAAGTTGGTTAATTAGTTTTTGGTTTGAATTTATTAGACAACTGATTCACCCCCCCCTCTCTCAGTTGTCTCTGGGACCTAACAGTAATTATTCACAATACTACTACAGAGTATTCATCTGATTGTGGGTAGGGTTTCCCACCATGCTCTTTCCCTTTGCCAGTTTTCCACGTCAAAATATTGGTGTTATGTGTGTTCTTTCATGTTATATTCATCATTGGGTTGTGTTCTAGTTTAAGATTTATAATTGAATTAATTGTTGGTATTGTTAGTAAACTGATTCCCCCCCTCTCGGTTTGCTGCCAATACTAGTGCATTCCAACAATTGGTATCAAAGCAAGATCCTCTCTATAGAATCTTAACCGCTTGAGGAGATATGATGGCAACTACATCTTGTTCTACATTCAATCCTTACCGGAAAGAGAGTCCCATATTTGATGGTACAAATTATAAGATATGGATGGAGCGAATGAAAATTCATCTTAGATATCTTGGAGCTAAAGTTTGGGAGATAGTGGAGAAAGGGTATATACCTCATGATCCTAATTTTGGAACATCGACACCTGTTGATGAACAAAAGAGAGCTAAAAAATGATGTAAGAGAAAAATAAGCATTGTTGAGCACCCTATTTGATGAAAATCTATTAAATGTCATAGAGTTAGAGAATGCTAAGCTGATCTGGACAAATCTTGAAACTCTTTATGAAGGTGACCAAGCTATGAAGATTGCAAAACTTGAAGGTTTCTAGGTAAGATATGAAACTTTGAAGATGGAAGAAGATGAGAAGATAAGTTCTTTCATGGATAGAGTCAATGAGATTGTCATGGCTATCAAATGTTGTGGCAGATATTTTAGTGATGATGAGATAGTTGTTATGATTCCCAAAGATACTAAGAGGGGGGGGGGTGAATCAGTATCTTACCGGTTAATGGATTTTTTTAGCTTATTAAACAAATTACATTCCAAAAGAGTGTACCAGTAAACCAAAATTAATGCAGTAAACAAGAACAATGACCACAACATAGAAAGAACACCATAACACAATATTTTTAATGAGGAAACCCGGTGTGGGAAAAACCTTAGTGGCATTTGTGACCCACAATATTCACTCACTGGCCAATAAGTGAATATTACTTACAATAGGGGCCTACACATGCAGGAAGGCCAACTGCCTAAACCTCACTGCTTAAATACAAAAAGGGAAGTCTCACTGACTTACAAAAGTGGATTATGTAAATCCAATATCACGTACTTCTTCATTTCAGCATCTTCTATGCCAGGTTCAGTACCGGTTTAAGCTTATGCAACTTCCATAAACCTTATTCCAAACTCCGCCTTAATATTCGCATATTAATTTTGCAATAATCTAACCATATCCACATATCCTAAATGATCTACAAGATCTCATACTTATATGAGTCCTATTATAATTCACCTTGTCGGCTTTACAAAAAGATTTAACAATTAAAGACAAAATACAATAAACAAAATCTTGTCGGCTGGGGTGTCGGTAAATATCTTTGCCACTGCCACTGCCGGTGTCTATGCCTATGCCGGTGCATGTCAGTGCCATAGGATTGTAAGGTTGCCATCAATGAAAATACCTTCAATCACCTACAATTTCTCATTGGAGTGTTCATTTGCCAACAATCTCCCTCTTTGGCATTGATGGCAACACTCATGAGAAAAATTCTAAAAGTGTCCAAAAAATGTTGTCCAAAAAGATCTGTCAAAACTGTCTTACCAAAATTGTGTGCTCCCCTTGAGCAGATGATGTCTTCTACTGGTCATTTTCCTCATTTCAACTACTCCCCCTTTGGCATCAATGACAAAGGTTGTCAATTAATGTCAATTGAGTGTAGTTCCTGTCTTGATCCTTGTAACCGGTGGGTTACTATCTGATATAGATCCACTAATGCCAAATTTAGGCTATTATTGAACTTCTCACTTTCCTTTAGTGCTGCTTCTATCCTCTAGATTGTACCAGTGAGTCTATGCATTTTCTCTTCCGGTGTCTTAAGTCCTAGAATAAGAGCCTCAGAAATCTCTTTTCTCAAAGAGATGAGGATATCTAGTTTAGGACCTAGTCTACATTTCAGTTCCTTTGCCTTAAACTTTAATCTTTCCTTATCTTTTTCAAGTTTTTCAATTTTCTCTTCATAGTTGGTAATTTCTTGTTCTACTACCAATATTGAATTTGATGAACCTATTAGATTGTCAACAATATTATTGATTTCCTTTTGTGCTTTGCTGATCTCTTTATCTATATCCTCTATCAAAATGTTTGTCTTGCATGTATCTCTGTATAATTTCTTGAATTCCAAAATTGTCTCTCCTAGTATCGGTAATAATGTTTCTATATGTTCCTTACTCTTCTTTACTATCTCCTCAAATAACTTTTCCTTCTCTTTACTCTTTTTCTCTCCGAAAGTCTCCTCATTGATATGATCAATTGTTAGAAGATTGCCAGTTATACAATTAGACAATGTGTCTAATTGACTCAAAGAATCTTTATTTTCTATCTTACACTTGGGTGCAATCATCTTCAAAATTGGTATGGTGTCATCAATTTCCTTATATGCAAGTGCATTGCAATCAGTTATTTTCTTGATTGAATCAAGCAATACCTCTGTTACATTGATTGGCCAGAATTCTGTCAGTGAAGAACCAGATGATTGACCAACTATCTTAACAATCTGTAACCTGTCAGTGAGAGGAACCTCTTTGCTTATGATGACCTCTGATAGGCCAGTTTGAGTCTGCGTCTCAACTAGCAAAGGTTTAGGTTTCTCTCCATTAACCTTTACTTCATCCTTTCTCTTTTTATTTCTATGTGTTTACCTCAATCTATTTCTTAGTGCTTTCCACTGTCGGTTTTTCTGATTGTGACTCTGTGTTTTCTGTCGATTTCTCTGTGTTTACCTCTGAAATGTCTACAACTAGTATCTCAATAGATTTTTCATTGCTATCAGTTGTCGGTTGTTCAGTAGATACATCAGTATGTACACTAGTGGTATCTACCTTTCCTGTGTCCAGGGGGTTAGTTGACTATCCAGTTTGATGCTCAACCCCAATTTCAGTGTTTCCAGTTGTGTCCTCAACATTTATCTCAACTGTAATGTCTTCTACCGGTGGCTCAGTTGCCACATCTCTCTTCTCAGTTGTTTCCTTATCAACCACAATTTTGACTTCCTATGTGTCAATATTCTTTGTATACAACACCTCAAAATCAGGATTTGTATCTTCATGTGTTGTCTCCATATTATCTGTCGCCAGTGGTGTATCAATAGTTTGTACTAGTGGAGTATCAGAGGAAGGTAGGGGTAAGTTATTTGTCACCTTTATACTCAGAGGTCCACCTACCTTACCTTTACCCTTATCTTTGTCCTTTTGGTAGACTTTAAAAGTCTTTGGTCTCTTAAGCTCTTCTTGTTTCTCTTTCTCAACAAAGAATATAACCCATTTATCTGCAGTTTCTTTTGATATCTCATTAACTTTGCCTGCCATTAGTGCTACATGTCGGTGACTGGTTGAAAATACTGTCCAGTTAGCCTCACTTATCAATTCATCAATTTATTTTGTTTAATTCACTAGGTGAACTATAAGTAGTTTCTCTATCTTCATCTTTTTATCCAATTCAACAGTTGCTTCTCTCCTTGCTTCTAACCTTCTATACAACTCATTGGGTAAATCATCTACAACCTCAATCAAAAATTTCTTGTAGATATCCAAGTGTAGGATAACACTATTTTCTATGCTTTCCTTTTCATCACTGTTAAAAGTATCATATAGCTTGCTAATGTTTGGTAAGCTACCATTTTTCAGTTATCTCATTCAAAAGGTTGTCAATTGGAGGAACAACTTGTTTTTCTTTCCTTTTCTTTGGTGTTAAATTCTTTGTTGGAGGCCTAACTACCTATTGTTTCTGTCTAGTTCTCTTAGGTGTAGGAGCAGTTGCCTGTGAAGGTTTCCTTTTTCTTTCTACCCTTTTAAACTCTGTCAGTATTTCACTGTCAGAGGAGGTAGCAACTAGTGAAAGATGTGTTTCCTGTTGTAGTCCTTCCAAGTCGCTCTCCTTAATACCAGTTTTATTCAATATGTCTTCTTTGATTGCTTTTGCCTGCCTTGTTCCTTTTCTAACTATTTGTTCAGTTTTCTTTACTCTTTTCTATGACTGAACTTTGCTTTCAATAGTTTTAGTACTTCCAAATACTTCTTTTGTTGGTTCTCTAGGGGCTTCTAAAAGGGCTTTTGCATAAGTTTCTATTATGTTCTCATCATCCTCATAACCGATCTCTGTAACCCAAATAGTCCTCGGAACCACTGCTTCCATCTATATTTCATCTTTCTTTATCACAAAGCATATCTCCTTTTGATATTTGTCAACTATAGATTGAGATAGACTTATCCTAGTTTTCATCCTAGCCTTTAATGCCTAAAAGTGTTCATTTATGTTCTTTTCTCTATCATCTCCCATGTTGTTTAGCATGTCTAGAAGTTTTTTTCCTATCGGTATGTCAAAACAAAAATCCTTTCTACCACTACCGGGTACTTCTTTGGTAATATATAACATCAAACATACAAGTAGGTTGCCAAATCTGAATGTACCTTTCTTGTCAGCTTTGATCTTCCTCAGATTGTTTATCAGTTCATCCTTCAACCATTCGCATATGTCAATCTTTGCATTGTTGTTTACCATGTCATAGACACTTTTGATACATAAACTAGAAACAAAGTTTAATCTGTTGGCATGTGTAGCCTTATATCCAAGAATCATGCTAATAAACCTTACATTGATATCCTTTACATCGTTTACTCTCAAGGATCTTTTATCAAAGGTTGCACCAGTTAGGGTCATTATAGTGTCATTTGGAACCTTTTCCCTTTCTCAGGTTTGCTATCGGTGGAAGGTAAGCCTATCACTGCCCTAACTGCTTCTTTGGTTATCTTGTGAATGGAATCCAACCAAAAGAACTCCCCATGTACTTTGATTAACACAATCCTTACAACATCCTTTGGAAAATCAGGGATACTAAGAATCTCCACAAAACCTAGGGTTTCAATTATCTTATGTTCCAGTTTCACATTTCCATTACCATCATAAATTACTCTTCTATACATGTTCATAATCTCATCAGCTCCTAGTTCTTCAATATGACAATGTATGTAAATTCTAGGATCCTAAGCATATGCAACTCCTTTGGGTATTTTTGAAAATGCTCCTAGGGTATCATCTTTCTTCACAATTTCGGGAAATAACTTGAATACAGGCCTAGGGCATTTAATCACTTCAATTACTATAGGGTTTATAATGAATTCAGGTGCAGAGGAGGAAGCCATTGTATAAATACCTTAATCTGCCTTTAGGTTTGAATGCTTGGATGATTTGCTTCACTTCTCATTGTGGATGCCTTTGCTTGGGACTTTTACGCTCTAAGGAAATTTGAATGCTCGGTGAATGAAAAAGAGAGAAAAGTACTTTCTTTATAATGTCATTTCCTTCAACTACGACATTAAATGCATGTTGGTTAAGTGAAAACTTAACTCATCTGCAGGTAAAGAAGCATTTCATCTTCTTACCATCAACCGAGGGTAAACTAGCATGTTTTACATTTTGTTGCCATACCCCCAAGGGATTATCTCTCAGTTAGATGAAGAATCTCTTGTCGGTGGAGTGGTACTCTGTTCTTCTAGTGGAGGGATATTTGCATCAACATTCTGATCTGACTTTCTAATCCATTGTTTTGAAAATTGTTTCTTTACTTCTTCAACCTTCTCTTTACCTTTCAAATTGGGTCCTTTATTATTTGTCGGTGATACCTTACTTCTACAAAACTTTGCAATATGTTCAATTTTGTTACAAGCATAACAAGTCACATTGTTTTTCTAAGTTGCTTTTCCATATCCTATGCCGGTTTGTGTTCTGCATTGATTATATAAGTGTCCAAATCTTCCACAAACATAACATCTTACATTCATTCTACAATTTTCAGAATTATGTCCAACTTTGTTGCATTTAGAACATTGACCGGTGGGTGTATTAGTGTTCTGATAGTTTCTAGATCTACACTGGTTTTCTCTATGACCATACTTGTTACAATTAAAGCATTTCTCATTAAATTTATAAGCACTAGGTTGTCTTACTGGTTTACTATGATCATGATTGTTTGCAGTGCCAGAGCTTTCACCAACTTCAAAGCCAAGTCCATTAGTATCTCCATTAGATTTCTGATTTTTCAGCATGTCATCAAGTTCTTCTGAACTTTTCTTGAATTTCTCCTTGTGTTGATTTGCAGCAACCAACTCATTTTCCAAGAAATCCTTCTATCTCACGAGTTCAGTTTTATCATGTGCAAAGTGAATCATATCTATTTTTAACATATCATTCTCATGATTGAGTCTTAAATTTTCATTTCCAGCATCATTGATTCTCTTAGCCAAGTCATCTTCATTCTTCTTTCTATTTTCAGTATCTTTACAAATTATCATGGTCATATCTTGCATCTCATTTCTCAAAGACATGTTCTCTTGTTTCAGCTTGCTTACAAGATCATTAAGAGTCTCTTTTTCATCATCATCACTATGTATCTTCTCATGAAGTTCTCTTCTTTTGTTCCTAGCAATAGTAAGATTCTTCTGAAGTCCTTGAATGATTTCCTATGCAGCCTTCAGATCATCTTCAAGTTTGATATTCTTCAACTTTTCTGTATCATAATCTGCAAGAGATGTTTCCAGTTGCTTTATCATATTATCCATATGTACCGGTGTCAGAATCTCCCTCAAGTTGTTAGGCTTCTGAAAATAGAGGACTAGACTTTGATACCAATTGTTAGGATTCCCAAAGACACTGATAGGCGGGGGTGAATCGGTATCTTGTCGGTTAATGGATTTTCTTAGCTTATTAAACAAATTGCATTCCAAAATAGTGTACCGGTAAACCATAATTAATGCAGTAAACAAGAACAATAACCACAATATAGAAAGAACACCATAGCACAATATTTTTAACAAGGAAATGTGGTGTCAGAAAAACCTTGGTGGGATTTTCGACCCACAATATTTGCTCACTAGCCAATAAGTGAATATTACTTACAATAGGGGCATTCACATGTAGGAAGGCCAACTACCTAAAGTTCACTGCTTAAATAGAAAAAGGGGAGTCTTAGTGATTTACAAAAGTGGATTATGTAAATCCAATATCATGTACTGCTTCGGTTCAGCATCTGCTATGATAGGTTCAGTACTAGTTTAAGCTCATGCAACTTCCATAAACCTTATTCCAAACTCTGCCTTAATATTTGCATATTACTTTTGTAATAATCTAACCATATCCACATATCCTAAATGATCTACAAGATCTCATACTTATATGAGTCCTATTACAATTCGCCTTGTCGACTTTACAAAAATATTTTACAATTAAATACAAAATATAATAAACAAAATCTTGTTGGTTGGGGTGCTGGTAAATATCTTTGTCATTGCCGGTGTTGGTGTCTATGCCCGTGTCAGTGCCATAGGATTGTAAGGTTGCCATCAACGACAATACCTTCAATCACCTACAATTTCTCATTGGAGTTTGCATCTGCCAACAATAGTGTCAAAAGTTCTAAGAGTTCTACCTCTAGCTTACAAAATGAAGGTTACTACTATCAATGAACTCTGAACAATGTCAAGTACCCCTATGACCAGAGATACACTACTTGGGAAATTGATTGGGTTTGAACTTGAAGAACTTGGAGATCAGAGTGCTGCTAAAATTGAGACTACATTTAGCGCATCTGCATCTGGTAAATAAAAGATAGATTGGAAAGAAATGTATGCTAAAGATATGGAGGAAATTGAGAAAGAAGAAAGAGAGCTTGAAGAGCTGGAAGCCTTGATTGCTAGAAGAATTCCTAAAAAACCAGCTAGAAGTAAGTATGAAGGAAAAGTCCCTTTTAAATATTTTTCATGCAATAAGATTGGTCATTTTGCATCTAGATGTTCTAAGAGAGCTGCTAGGAATCATGAAAGATTTATGAGGAATTATAATCCTAATCCTGAATATCAGAGAAGACCTAGATTCAGAAGGAATAAGGATAAATCATGTTATTATGTTGGTGATGATGATGCTCTTTTTTATGATGATGATGAACTTGTGAGTGGATCTGGTAATGGTGCTTCATCTGACAAAGATTGAGTCTTTATTTCTATCAAGGATGATTCTTCAGAATTTGTCGTTGAACCAACACATAATGAGGAAAAGGCCTTGGTTGCTAAAATTGAAGAAAATGATGAATGGGTTATAGACAATGGTTGCTCACATCACATGACTGGTGACAAAAGAAAGTTGTTATCACATTAAGAATTTGATTGCGGATTGCTTAGATTTGGAGACAACAAGGCATATAGGATCAAAGGCAAAGGAATAATATCATTGGATGGTAAGACTAATACTTATAATGTTTATTATGTTGAAAGCTTAAAGTATAATATTTTAAGTGTAGGTCAGATGCTGGATAGAGGATTTTATTTTCAATTCGAAAATGGAAAATGTAATATCATTAATAAATCTAGATTGGAGATTGCTTCCGAATCTTAGACTAATGGTAATATCTTTCAGTTGAATTTCGGTGAGAAGGCTTGCTTGATTGCTTAGATTGATGAAAGTTGGTTATGGCATAAGAGGATTTGTCATCTTAATTTTGATTGCATAGTAAATATTAGTTCAATACCGGTTGTCAGAGATTTTCCCAAGATTGTTAAACCTCATAATCTGGTATGTAGAGAATCTCAAATGGGTAAGCAAGTTAGAACTTCTTTCAGAAGTGTACATGATAAATCTAACAAAATTCTTGATTTTATTCATACTGATTTCTATAGATAGGCAAGGACTAAAAGCTTTCAAGGTGATAGATATTTTATGTTACTTATTAATGACTATTCTAGAATGATGTGGGTAGTATTTTTGAAAGAGAAATCTAAAGCTTTTGAGAAATTCAAAATCTTTGAGGCTATGGTTGAGACTAAGATAGGAGTGAAGATAAAATTCTTAAGATCAGATCATGGTGGTAAGTTTACATCTGGTGAGTTCAACAACTTTTGTTAAAGGAATGGTATAAGGAGATAATTTTTTGCACCTAGAACCCCATAACAGAATGGATTGGTGGAAAGAAAGAACATAACAATTTTGGATGTTGCAAGGACTATGATGAGTGAAGCTAAATTACCTAATATCTATTGGAGAGAGGTTGTCAATACCACTGTATACACTTTCAAAAAAGTACACATTAAAGGTGATATTGGTAAGACTCTTTATGAACTATGGTTTGGTCATACTCTTATTGTCAAATATTTTAGAATTTTTGGAAGAAAATTTTAGATTAGAAGAGATGATGCATTAGGAAAGTTTGATCCTCGTATCAATGTTATAATAAAAGATTGAATAGGATATTGGAAAGCATAAATGTCAAGGTGGATGAACATGACAGTAATCAGATTAGAGCATATGATTATGGACTGAAAGATGATTTTATCAGACCTGAACTGGTAATGCAAGAATCAGTTTAGAACAGTGAACCAGTGACATCGGTCGCATCATAAAATTCAACAGTGATAGAGGAACAACAAAATGAGTCAGAAAATCAATAAAATTCAAAGACTTCCAGGTATGTAAAGCTAAATCATTATGAAGATTAGATTATTGGTGATAAAAGGAAAGGTGTGATGACTAGGAGAAGGTTAGCTGCTGAAGAGGTATGTTTAATTTCTCAAATTGAACCAGAATCTTGCATTGAAGCAAGTAAGGATGAAAATTGGTTAAAAGCAATGGAAGAGGAATTGGATCAAATTGAGAAGAATAAGACATGGGAACTTGTACCTAGACCTAAAGACAAGAACATTATTGGAACTAAATGGGTTTTTAGGAACAAATTGAATGATAAAGGTCAAGTGGTGAGGAACAAGGCTAGATTGGTTTGCAAAGGTTATTCATAGGAAGAAGGAATTTATTATGGGGAAACTTATGCCCCGGTTGCTAGAATTGAAGTGGTAAGACTTTTTCTTGCTTATGCTACACACAAGAAGTACAAAGTATATCAGATGGATGTCAAATGTGATTTTCTGAATGGAGATCTTGAAGTGGAAGTTTATATTGAACAACCTGATGGATTTTCTTAATTAGAAGACAAGGACATAGTTTGCAGATTGAAGAAATCATTATATGGACTAAAACATGCCCTTAGAGCATGGTATGCTAGATTGGATAAGTATCTTTCAAATCTTGGTTTTAGTAAAGGTAATGTTGATAGTAACTTATATTAAAAAATTGAGCATGATGGCATATTGATTATTGAAGTCTTTGTGGATGATATCATTTTTGGAGGAGAAGAAGGTCTATGAATGAAATTTTCTATTGATATGAAGAATGAATTTGAAATGTCTATGATTGGTGAGATGCAATTTTTCTTAGGTTTGCAGATTACTCAGACTGATAAGGGTATTTTCATTTGTAAAACTAAGTATGTGAAGGAGTTACTTAAGAAATTTGGACTTGAGAACTCTAAACCTGTTGGTACTCCTATGATAACCAGTTGCAAATTGTCAAAGGATGATGTGTTATTATGAGGATCTGCTTACTATTGAGAGGGCCGACTGAATCAGTAGTAAAATAATTTTGCAATACTTCAAAAAACTATACCGTTAACTACTCAAACCAATCTAGTTAGCATATTTACCAAACCATTCATGCAAGCATTCATCATTATGAAAATAATGTAAAGATATCAAATGCACACATCAACAATTCAACCACCACATGAACACAAATATTTTTCACGTGGAAACCCAAATGGGAAAAACCACGGTGGGAATTAGCACCCACTAAATATTTGCACTCTTTTGGAATGCACCTAGTTAAAGGCCTAGCCCGGTTAGGAGCTTACAATATTCCCAATTAAGAGCAGACCATGTTAGGAGTCACCCAGTCAAGGGATTTGCCTCGGCCCTATTAGGAGCTCTACCCTATTAGGAGTAACCTTGTTAGAGGATTTTAAACTCAATTTAATGAGCCACATGGTGAAGGGATTTATAAATAAGACGTGTTAGGATCTACCCGATTAACGAATTTCAAATTGCTATAACTGTTAGGGAACACCAAGGCAAATGATCTGATCACATCACTTCCTTACGTGCTAGTACAAATCCTTTTCAGCTCAACTCTACTACACATATGCAGACACTTCAATCTGGTTCAACAACACCTTCTTCTCAAATCACTGACACACAATCTCTTCTCCAACTAGCCCTTAAATACATTTTTCAGTTAGGTCAGCTACATAACCCTAACTACATTCAAAATACAATGAATTTACATCATAGATCATTACAAATCATTACAAAAAATTTCAAGACAATTTCCACCATTTAATGATCACCGCATATCACCACACATCAATTTGATAAGAAATCAAACTCTTGTCACATTCCACTGAGCACTTTTCTATTTCCCAAGAAATCCTACCCTTGTAAGCACTAAAACACCATCTTATCATTATACACAGATTCTGATATGTCATCACTAAGTTATGAACATGATATGATCCATCGCCAAACCATAAATAATTACCAGTTAAGGATCTATTACCAATATACATTCTTCTTCATAGAGTTCATGACAGTCAATCATAACTCACTCAATACTCTGAAACTATTGATGCAGTTTCAATCACAGACTAATGGCAATGTCATAAACATATGTTCCCAACCACATCACCTAACTCTCCACCAATCATCTGTACCAGTCTCTTGATCATCGCTTTGTTCTTGTTTACCGGTTTATAGCAACTTAGCAGTTTTGCTATCTAACACATTCCTCTACCAGTTAGGCGATACCGGTAAGCCTAGATGACTTAGATGACTAAGAAAAACATGGTTGTCATAAATGTCAACACAAATTAAGCCATCAAACAACTTACAACTATATCATCATCATCTACATCAACTTTACAAGTTATCCCAACAATAACTTTATCGGTCATCTTCTCATCAACATCTCCATATGACAATAATATCCTCATCATTATATTCATCACTTATGCCAACAATCTCCCCCTTTGGCATTGATAGAAAAACTAAAATAGCAATACCAAAAGTTCACCAAAAAACTCATCATTCAAAACTGGAACACTAATTGTTATGACTAGTGTACTTGATCTTCTCCCTTCATCAATTCTTCTCTTTCTACTTTTCACTATTCTTCTTCTCCTATCACTTTTCTTCTCCCCCTTTGACAACAATTCCAAAGGTGTAAAGTATCAATTTCACCTTTTGCTACTAGTGTTTTCTTCATCTCTGTTTCTCCCCTTGAAGAGTATCCCTCTTCTCATGAATCCACAGTGAAATATCCACAATTAGTCCATTGAATTTATGCTGCAACAACATCTTAGTTGACCTTTGGTAGGGTTATAACCCCTATCTTGCCTCTGAGATATTAAAAGGTCACCTTAGGCAATGGCTTACTGAAGATATCAGCCAACTTCTCCTTACTTGATACATGTTGCATCTTGACTTTCTTTTCCTGCACTCTTTATCTTAGAAAATGATACTTCACTTCAATATGCTTTGTTCTAGCATGCAATACAGGGTTCTTTCAAATACTAATTGCACTTGTATTATCACAATATATGATCAGTGTTTCTTATCATAGTCTCCTTGAATCCTTCCAATACATATCTCATCCATATTGTTTGAGTATAGTTCATAGATGCAACCACATACTCTGCTTTTGTTGTAGTCTGATAAATTCAACTTTGTTTCTTACTAGTCCAAGATACCAGTCTTCCTCCTAGAAAGAATGCTCCACCAGTTGTGCTCTTTTGGTCATCTATATTACCTACCCAATCAACATCTGTGAACACCTTCAAATAGAAGTTTTCTTTGTATAAACACCATAATCCATAATCAATAGTTCCTCTCAAATACTTGAAAATTCTCTTCACTGCAACCATATGAGTCTTTAGGACTATTCTGAAATCTAACCACTATACCAATTGCATGAGCAATGTCCAGTCTGCTATGAACAACATAGTGGATTTTACCAATCATTGATCTATACTCAGTTTTGTTCACTGGATCTGAATCACCTTCCTTGGATAATTTGCAACCAATAACCGTAGGGGTTCCAATTGTTTTAAAATCTACCATTCTAAAGGTTTTCAATACCTCCTTCACATACTTGGACTGACTGATAAAGATTCCTCCTTCCATATGTTGGACCTGCAAACTAATGAAAAATTTGATTTCTCCTATCAAAGACATTTCAAATTCCTTTTTCATTTCTTCTGTAAAAGTTAAACTCGTGTCATCATCTCCTCCAAATATGATATCATCTACAAAAACTTTTACAATCAATAACTTATCTCCTTCTGTCTTCAATTAAATGTTGTTGTCCTCACTAGTTCTTTGAAATCCAATCTTTATCTGGTGTGAATGGAGTCTCTCATTCCATGCTCTTGGAGATTTATTTAATCCATATAAATCTTTATGAATTTTACAGACCATATCCATGTCTTCAGTCAATGCAAACTCATCTAGTTGTTCAATGTAAACCTCTTCTTCTAGAATTCCATTAAAAATGAAGACTTAACATCCATTTGGTAAACCGTGAATCCTTTGAATGCTGCAAATGCAAGTAGCATTCCTACTCCTTCAATTCTAGCAACCGGTGCAAAGGTTTCTCCATAATCCTCACCTTCTTCTTGTGCATATCCTTTGCAAACTAGTCTAGCTCTGTTCCTAATTACTTCACCATCTTCATTCAATTTGTTTCTAAACACCCACTTAGTACCAATCATATTTTTATCAGCTGGTTTGGGGACAAGTGACCAAGTGTTGTTCTTCTCTATTTTATCAAGCTCTTTATTCATAGCCTTTATCCAATCATCATCCTTGAGATCTTCTCTCATTGTCTTAGGTTCAACTGTGGAAATCAGACAAGCACTTTCTCTGATCTTTCTTCTTGTTTGTACTCCAACATTGTTGTCTCCAATTATCTGATCTATAAAGTGATTCAACTTTACATATCTAGGTATAACCGGTTCCAATATAGAATTTTATTCTTGTTCTTTCTCTTCATCTTCATCATTCGGTTGACCACTATCCTCCACACTATTCTGCTCAACATCATTTTGAACTTCTGGTTCAATGATCACTATCTTCTGTTCTTCTACTACATTAGATTTGCTGGTATCATTAGATTTCTTCACAACTAGGGTTTCTGGTCTGAATTCTCTTTCACAATATTCACAATCCACTATCAACTTCGTCAAAGTAGTAGTCAAAATCTCTTCTATGTTTCTGTTTCTCTCCAGATGTGCTCTAAAAAATGATAAGTGAAACATGAGATTGTCAAACACCTTTTTCTTTGCCTTTTGCTAAACTGATGGAATATACCCTAATCACCGTTCAATCATAGAACTTGCTACCGGTTCACATATCACATCCAATTTACAAATTTTATAGCAAAATCACTTCATAACATCATATTGCATCAAAACATGCAGATTTGACTTACTGCACACCATTTAGGGAGTCTGAAAATGGATCTGACAATATGTTCCCCCTAAGCTTCATACATAGCTTAGTTTTCCAGTGAGAGATTCTCCATACCAAGTGAAGAATTGGAGTCCTGTAATGGTTTCTTCTCATTTTTCTTCATCCATATCTTATTTATCTCACTTGTAGCTTCTTCCACATCTACCATCTTCTTTCCTTTCTGGTCAACAGACTGATTAATCAATCTGTTCATTCTATTTCTATAAAATCTTGCAATGTGTCTCAATTTGTGATAGTGAAAACATGCCATTCCAGATGCTCTTTAGGGTCCAACATTGCCTGTACCCATTCTTCTCTGATAATTCATAGTTCCATGACCATAGTTGTGACAAATTAAACATGTCATATTCCATCTATTCTCCATTAAATATGGACTAGACCAGTTCACATAAGGTCTCTACCAAATAGGGTTCCTCCGGTCATCGTAAGATCTTTGCCATTCACCATTAGACCTTTGACCCATGTAAGATCTCTAATTGTTCACTCTTGACCTACAATCAATATCTCTATTCCCATACTTATTGCAATTGATGCAATATCCATCAAAAGTACTAGGCTTATATCCTTCATATGCATTAGGTCTATATCCATCAAAAGTACTTGATCTACTTCTACAAATATTTTCAGTATGACCTACCTTATGACAATCAAAACATACTGGTTTGTTGGTTCTCTTACCAATGTTCTTCTTGGTCTTTGGTGCAGATTTGGCTTTATGCATGGTGTCCTTAGTATCAAATGACTCTCCTTGTTCAAAGGTTGTGTATCTTTGTTCTTCCTTTGTGAGTGAATCTTCTCATCAAGCATAGCAGTTCTCTTGTTGAATTTAGCTAGCAATTCATTGGCATTAGCCAAATCCAAATACACAATAAAAAACTTACCCAAGAATTTCTTCAATACCTCATTCATTAGCCTTATGAAAGTACTCAGTGCATTAGTCAATCCAAAAGGCATCACCAACCATTCATATAATACTTCGTTTGTCTTAAATGTTGTCTTGCACTCATCACCTTCTCTGATCCTGATCTGATGATATCAACTCTTCAAATCTATCTTTGAAAAGTATTTTGCTCCACTCAAGCAGCCCATTATGTCATCTATCCTAGGAAAAGGAAACTGGTATTTCACTTTGATCTTGTTTTTTTCTCTTGAATTGGTACACATCCTCCATTCTCCATTCTTCTTAGGTGTTAATACTGCTAGTACTATACAAGAGATCAAACTTTCCTTGATCAAACCTTTCTCCAATAGCTCTTGCACTTGTCTATTCATTTCTTCACTCTCTATCAATGTCAACTGGTGTGTAGCTTTGTTAGGCAAATTAGCTCCTAGAACCAGGTCCATGCAATGACTAATACTTCTAACAGGTGGCAATTCATTAGGTACATTATCTGAAATAATGTCCTCATATTCTATCAGCAAATCTCTTATATCTATTGGGTGTTCTCCTTCTGGTTCCGGTCTCTCATTCTTCTTAGGAATTAAGGAAAAACACACATTCTCATGTCTCAATCCATCCATGAACTTCCTTCAATCTACTAGATAGATTTTAGTATTTGTACAGACTTCATTCTTCAAAGGTTCCTCCAAAGGCAACAAGGTTTGCTTCATCCCATTGGCCACAATAGTGTATGTTTTCTTCCTCCCATCATGTATTTCATGTCTATCAAATTGCTAAGGTCTTCCAAAGTTCTCATTCTGGTAACCATCCTATTCTCTCCTCCGATATAAATTTCTATCATCATTCTGATATGAATTACCATCCTTTCTCACTTCCTTGTCCTTGTTCTGATCTGTACTGGTTCCTCTTCCTCTGGTATATCCTTTTCCTCCTTGAAATATTCCTCTGGTAAACCTTCCACCTCTATCTCTCTGTCTCTGCTCATGCCTTTTGTTCAATTTCTCTTCAGCCTTTATTGCATACTGGTAAGCCTCTTCAACACTCTCCAATTTGATCACACTAAGTTCATCTTGTATAGACATCTACAATCCATTCAAATATCTTGCAATGTTTTCAACTTCCTTATCAACATTTCTAGATCTGATGTTCAACTGGTAAAATGTTTCAGAGTACTCTTTCACACTAGATTTCTTCTATCTCAGATTTTGCAACTTCCAGAATAAATCTACTTGATAATTTGTTGGGACAAACTTTGATTTTAAATAGAAATTATCCTATCCCATGTCTTAATATTTTCTTTACCTCTTCTTTTCCTATCAACTTGCAAGTGCTCCCACCAAAGAGATGCATGACCTTTCAACCAGGTACAAGCATATTTCACCTTCCTCTCTTTTGCAGTATTTTAAAAATCAAAATAATTCTCCATCTCCAAGATCCAATCCATAAATTTATCTAAATCTAACTTCCTATCATATTTCGGTAGGGTAAAATGAGGTTTAGTGTTCGCCCTAATCAAAACCCTTAAAAACCTTTCCTCCTTCGGATCAACTGTCAGTAGGTTCACTTGCTCTGCCGGGGCTTCTTCTCTGTCATCTTTGCTCACATCTGCAATGTATCAACCTCTTCTCTGGGTTATCTCCATGACTTCTAACTGGGCTTCTATTCCTCACAACATCTCCATTACACCAAGGTTTGCATTCCCACGCGCTCCACCATTCCTAATTCCTCTTTGCACCATTGATTCATGCTAGTCCTCCGCAATTGCAAGTCGAATCCACAATCTACCACCCTACAACAAAAATTTAGGACACGCAACCTATAGAATGAAACTTCACTCTAATACCACTTGAAGTAGTCACTGGTGAGGAGGGACCTCAAGGAGATCAGTCCAAACCGGTCAGCAAGAGTAAACACAATGGAAACACACAAATATGATGGAGGAAATGTAGAACATATATATTTTACCTAAGGTAGTTAGAGATATACCTAAGATTATGAAGCCTCATAATTCGGTATGTAAGGAATGTCAATTGGGAAAGCAAGTTAGAAGTTATTTTAAGAGCATACATGAAAGCTCTAATGATGTACTTGATTTGATTCACACTGACTTATGTGGTCCAGCAAGGACTAGAAGCTTTCAAGGTGATAGGTATTTCATGTTGATTATTTATAACTATTCTAGGATGATGTGGGTGACTTTTCTTAGGGAGAAGTCTTAAGATTTTGAGAAATTCAAGATCTTTAGAGAAAAAGTTGAAACAAAAATTGGATTGAAAATCAAATGTCTCAGCTCAGATCATGGCGGTGAGTTCACTTCTCATGAATGTAATAGTTATTGTGAGACAAATTGAATCAGGAGACAATTATCTGCACCTCAGACTCCTCAGTAGAATGGAGTAGTGGAAAGAAAGAACAAAAACATTTTGGATGCAAAAAGATCTATGATAATGGAAGCCAAATAACCTCATATCTATTGGAGAGAAGTAGTGAGTACAACAGTATACACATTCAACAGAGTTCACATCAAAGGTGAAATCGGTAAGACCCGTTATGAATTATGGTTTGGACATACACCCATTGTTAAGTATTTCATAATTTTTGGAAGTAAATGCTATATCAAAAGAGATGTTTCAATTGGAAAGTTTGATCCTAGATGTGATGAAGGAATATTTCTTGGTTATTCAATTCGAAGAAAAGCATATAGATGTTATAACAAAAGATTGCAGAAAATTGTGGAAAGTGCTAATGTGAAAGTGGATGAGCAATACAAAAATCATTCTATATCATATGATAGGGAACATACAGTGGAATGATCCTAACTGAACCAGTACACAAAACTGAGATAGTTACACTCGCACAATCAGAAAATTCAACTGTGACTAATGATCAGAGTAGTGAACTTAAAGTTCAAAAGACACCAAGGTATGTAAGATTAAATTATTTTGAAGATCAATTTATTGGAGATAGGAACAAGGGAGTTATGACAAGAAGAAAACTGGCAAATGAAGAGGTATGTCTTATTTCTCAAATTGAACTGGCATCTATTTTTTAAGCTTGTAAGGATAAATACTGGTTAAAGGCTATGGAAGATGAATTAGATCAGATAGAGAAGAATGAAACTTGGTCTTTAGGTCCCTGGCCTAAAAATAAGAATGTTATTGGAACTAAATGGATTTTTAGGAATAAACTGAATGAGGATGGTCAAGTTGTAAGAAACAAAGATAGATTGGTTTGTAAAGGATATTGTTAAATGGAAGGAACTGATTATGGTGAGACATTTGCACCTGTAGCTAGAATTGAAGCTGTTAGACTATTTCTTGCCTATGCAACTTATAAGAAATATAAGGTTTATCAAATGGATGTTAAATGTGCAGTTTTGAATGGTGAACTTGAAGAAGAAGTATACATTGAGCAACTTGATGGATTTTCACTGACAGATGATAAAGATATGGTTTGCAGACTGAAGAAAGCTTTATATCGATTGAAACAAGCTCCTAGATCTTGGTATGCAAGATTGGATAAATATCTTTTGAAGCTCGGTTTTACTAAAGGCAGTATTGATAGTAACTTATATTATAAGATCACTGATAATAATATTCTAATTATTGAAGTATTTGTTGATGATATCATTTTTGGAGGAGAAGATAAATTGTGCATGGAATTTGCTAACAATATGAAGAATTAATTTGAAATGTCTATGATTAGTGGTCTGTTATATCTAACTCAAACTAGATTGGATACTATGAATACAATAAGTATTGTTTCAAGATATCAAAGTAATCCTAAAGAAAATAATGAATGTGTAGTAAAGAGGATATTTTGATATTTGCAAGGAACAACAAAATATGGTGTATGGTATTCTAAAAATGATGATTTCACTTTATGTATATATACTGACTCAGATTGGGCAGGAGATACTGATGACATGAAGAGCATTTCTAGTGGAGCTTTCTTTCTTGGAAAGAAACTAGTTTCATGAATCAACAAAAAATAGTCATGCATTTCTTTATCTACTGTAGAAGCCGAGTATGTGGCAACAACAACTAATTGCACTCAAGTCTTGTGGATGAAGCAAATGTTGAAGGATATCAGGGTAAATTGTAGTGAACCGGTAGTTATCTACTGTGATAACTCTGCAGCTATTGACAAGTCTAAAAATCTAGTATTTCACTTAAGACTAAGCATATATCAATAAAGTATAACTTTTTTGAAGGATAAGGTAGAAGGAAAGGAAGTCAAATTGGTTTGTGTGAACACTAAAGAATAAATTGTAGATATATTCACTAAACCATTGTCTAAGGAATCATTTGAGTATTTGAGAGACAGGTTAGGGGTTTCTGCCCCTCCAACAGAGACTTGATTCATGCAGTTTGTCATCAATGTAGTATGCATTACTAGAGACACTATTCATTCCAGCACTGATGAGTGGTGCTACTACTCAAGGGGAGTAGTCAACTTTGAGATACAGAGGTTTACATTATTTCTTTGATATTTTTATCAAATTTCTGGCATTGATGTAAAAGGGGGAGAGATATTGATGTGAAAATAAAGAAAAAGGAGTTGTATACATTAGGGGGAGAGATTTATTTATAACTTTACAAAGATATCATTCACATAGATTTCTGGTTGTCTTTCAGAGGGGGAGACTTGTTTGGCACTTCTTGGTACTTAGATGTTTTTCACATCTAGTGTTACCATCAATGCTAAAGGGGGAGATTGTTGGCATTATGGATGAATTTATTATGTGTTGCATTGATGTTTTGTCATTAATGTCAACACTAGCTGATATGGTTGGTTACTGGCAGATAGGTTTTGGTTACCAGTAGAAGATCTAGTGCTACCGACAGAAGAGATTATCTATTGGACACTTCTGACATGTTTGGATCAGTGAAGTATGTTTGATTTCATGTGTTATATGCTCCATGAGCATATCTTGGTCAGTTGGTATTGACTTGGTAATCAGATGCTATCATACATTCTGGTAAACCCTTACCGGCATTGGTTTAAGGCTCTACCGACAGAGCTTTCACTGAGGAATCTTGATAGGATGCATAATTGGTGTTGGTGCAGCTTCTTCATGGATTTCAAGATGCTAAAGATGTTCTTTGATCATGATTCAACTACTTAAAGACATTTATTTAGCATGGTGGACACAAAATAGGTCTGGTACCTATCTAGGTTATGGACCGATATCATGCTAACGTGTACTCTACACGTTACCAAGATGTTTCGAGATGATCTATGGATTTATTATTGTTATTTTGGTCTTAAGATGACATGGCATATCATTGTAATATGGATTTATATTGTAATATCTTTTAGGTGGCCGACCTAATTGGTTTAGGCCTTTTGGATTGTATAAATAAGAGGTAGAAACTCTTCATATCATATCATAGTTATGGAAAAGGTTATGGTCAAGGAATGTAATGTGCGAATATTATAATATCATTTAGACATAGGATTTGGTCGATCGTTGGTCATCGAATTGGATTCAAAAGTGGATTTAGTCCTCTAGCATTGAGCTTAATTGGGACTGTAATAAGGCATGATAGATGCTATTTCTAGTAATTCACTCTACTTGATTGTTGTCCATTTATCTTGAGATGGTTGTAGTCTCTCTATAGTCAGTGAGACTCTTTTGTAATGAGCAGTACAATCTAGGAAGTGTGCCTTCCTGCAAGTGCAGGCCCCTCATTGTAACACATACTTTTTGCAGAAGTATCATCTGACTATGGGTAGGCTTCCCACCATGGTTTTTCCTTTTCCAGGTTTTCCAGGTACAAATCATGGTGTTATGTGGTATGGTTTCTTTGCATTGATTATCTATTTAATTGTTAAGTTGTATTGTTTACCGATATCTATTCCTACCGGTATCTATATGTGCTTTACCGATACTTGATGTGTTTAAGGTTATTACGTGGATTAAAAGTTATAATATGTTAACAATTGATTCACCCCCCCTCTTATTTGTTCACCGGTTATCCTAACATGGATTACCTAAGACACCAAGAGGGAATGATTCTATATTTGTGGTAGTGGATATATTTTCAAACATGACTCTTTTCATACCTTGTAAGAAGACATTAGATGCATTGCATGTAGGAGACCTATTTTTCAAGGAAGTGGTAAGATTGTATGGATTACCTAAGAGCATAGTTTTAGATAGAGACACTAAGTTTGTTTGCTATTTTTGGAGAATGCTTTGGAAGAAGATGAAGATAGATTTGAAGTTCAGTTCTACTTTTCATCCACAAACTGATGGACAAATAGAAGTAGTTAACCGAAGTTTGGGAAACCTATTGAGATGTTTTGTGGGAGGTAAAACCAAAAGCTTGGATTTGATCCTTGCACAAGAAGAGTTTCCCTATAACAATTCAGTGAATAAAAGTACCAGAAAAACACCTTTTGAGATTGTTACCCGAGTGCATCCTAGAGAAACATTAGAATTAAGAGACATTAGAAGTGAAGATCGAAAGAGTTTAGAAGAAAAAGAATTTTGAAATCACATAGTAGCACTGCATATTCAGGTTAGACAAAATTTGAAATACATGAATAGAAAATATAAGGAGAAGGGAGATGAGAAGAAGAGACATAAGGAATTTGAAGTTGGAGATGAAGTGATGGTATACTTGAGAAAAGAAAGATTCCTAGTTGGAACTTATAATAAGTTGCAGATGAAGAAGTTTGGACCCTGTAAGATCTTGAGAAAGTTTAGTTCTAAAATGCATATGAAGTAGAGCTACCAGATAGTCTAAGTATTTCACCTATATTCAACATTGTAGATCTTCATGAGTACCATGAACCAGAATTCAGTGAGGATAGTATTGCAGGCCTTGAGAGACAATTACCTCGGAAGGAACTAGATCAGATTGAAGATATTTTGGATAGTAGGATTGGGTGTAGTATCCGGAGAAGTCAATACAAAGAATATCTTGTGAAGTGGAAGAGCAGACCAGTTGAAGATTCATCTTGGATTTCTTAGGTAGAGGTAGACCATCTTGGTTTCCCTCTGAGACTAGAAAAGTAAGAGGCTCACTTTTCATAAACTGTGGATGTCTGATGCAGGAGCACCCCTGGTTCACAACAATCTTCCATCAACCAAAAAATTTTCTTTTTTGTTTTGTTTTTTGTTTGCAGTTTTAGTTTTCCTTTATGTATGTCCTAGTTTTGGCTCACTAGATCCTGTGGAGTTGGATTCCACTTGAAGACTTGATCTTCTTTCTTGCTTTCAAACCGCATCTCTTTTGGATCACTTTCTAGCAAGATATCACTATCGACTTTCATGACAGTTTCTTGTTACCGATTCCTTTATTATCGGTTTCCTAAAGACCTATTCTAGTGATCTACCAGAACCCATTCCAAAGCTTGCAGAGCCTTGGATGTTGATCTCAATGTTTCTTGACATGTGGTTGACCTTCTATGTTTCATCCTTTGGATTTTCCAGAAGAATCTCTGTTAGACACAATGCACCACTGAGAGGGGGAGGGGGTGAATCAGTGGTTCTCATGACTTTTCCCTTTCTCTATCCTTTATGAGCATACTGGTTTATGGATCAAACACAATGAAGAATTACCATTTAGTGAGGAGACTAACTCAAATACACACACACACACAAAAGAACATCACATAACAACAGGATGTACGAGGAAAACCCAAGATGGGGAAAACCTCAGTGAGCAATGTTGTTGGAGTCTACTGCTCCAATCCAGCCTCACAATGAAAACACTATTAGGATTCCCAAAGATACTAAGAGGGGGGATGAATCAGTATCTTGTTGGTAAACAAATTTTCTTAACTTATTAAACAAATTGCATCCCAAAACAATGTGTCGGTAAACAAAAATTAATGCAATAAATAAGAACAGTAAAGACAACATAGAAAGCATACCATAACACAATATTTTTAACAAGGAAAACCGATGTGGGAAAAACCTCGGTGGGATTTGTGACCCACAATATTCACTTACTGGCCAATAAATGAATACTACTTACAATAAGGGCCTGCACATGCAGGAAGGCCAACTACCTAAAGCTCACTGCTTAATTACAGAAAGAAGTCTCACTGACTTACAAAAATGTATTATGTAAATCCAATATCATGTACTACTTCAGTTCAACATTTGCTATGCCAGGTTCAATACCAGTTTAAGCTCATACAACTTCCATAGACCTTATTCCAAAATCTACCTTAATATTTGCATGTTCGCATCTACCTATTACATTCCATAAATAAATGATCGTACAAGACCTCATACTTATATGAGTCTTATTTACAATACGCCTTGTCAGCTTACAAAAAGATATTGCAATTAAATACAAAATATAATAAACAAAATCTTGTTGGCCAGGGTGTTGGTAATCTTCTTTTCCGCTGCCGGTAAACTAGAGTGTATAATTCCAACAATCTCCCCCTTTGGCATTGATGACAACACTCATGAGAAAAATCCAAAATTGTATCCAAAAATTGAAGTCCAAAAATCTTACCAAAAATGTGCTCCAAAATGTGTGCTCCCCCTGAGCAGATGATCTCTTTTGTCCATCATTTTTCTCATCTCTACTACTCCCCCTTTGACATCAATGACAATTTTTTTCAAAATGTCAACTGAGTGCAGTTCTCAGCTGGATCCCTGTAACCGATGGGTTACAATCTGATATAGATCTGCTAGTGCAAAATTGAGACTGCTAGTGATCCTTTAACTATCCTTCAGTGATGATTCTATCCTTTGGATGGTGTCAGTGAGTATGTGCATTTTCTCTTCTGATGTCTTTAGTCCTTGAACAAGTGCCTCAGATATCTCTTTTCTCAAAGAGATGAGGATGTCTAGTTTCAGATCAAGTTTGCATTTCAGTTCCTTAGCCTTGAATTTTATTCTTTCCTTCTCCTTTTCCAACTTCTCTAGTTTTTCTTCAAGTTCTCCTATTTCCTCCTCTATTACCGATAATGGTTCAGGTGAACCAATGAGATTATTAGCAATACTATTTATTTATTTTTGTACCTCACTGATTTTCTTGTCTGTATCTATTGTCAAAACATCAGTTTTGCATGTATCCCTGTACAACTCCTTGAATTCTATTATTTTTTTTCCTAGTACCGGTGACAAGGTGATAATGCGTTCCTTGCACTTATTTATTGACTCTTCAAAGAATCTTTCTTTCTCTTTATTCATTCTCTCACTGAAAGTCTGCTCATTGGTTTGATCAACTATCAGAAGATTCTCGATTATGTATTTAGACAATGTGTCTAACTGCTTCAAAGAATCTTTATTTTCCACAATACACTTAGGTGCAATCAATTTCAATAAAGGAATGGTGTCATCAATAGCATTGTATGCTTGTGCATTACACTCTATGATTTTCTTCATGGAATCCAATAGGACCTCTATTACATTAGTTGGTCTGAATTCAATTAAGGAGGAACTAGATGACTGTCCAACTGCCTTAACAATCTCCAATCCGTTGATGTGAGTAACTTCTTTTCTTATGGTGATCTCTAGTAGGTCGGTCTGTGTCTGTGTCTCAACTAGCAAAGTTTTAGGTTTCTCTGATGTTCCCGGTGGCACTGTCTTTGTGCTTTCCATTGTCGGTTTCTCTGATTGTGTCTCACTATTATCTATCGGTTTTTCCATATGTACCTCTCAATTGTCTACTACTGGTATCTCAACAGATTTATCAGTAGCCATTTTCTCTAACTTAGTAGGTTTTTCAGTGTGTGCATCTGACTTTCCAGTATCCAGGGGATCAGTTTATTGTTCAATGTGTGTTTCAATCCCAATCTCAATGTTTCCAACTATATCTTCAACATTTATCTCAATAGTAATATCCTCAACCAGTGGCTTAGTTGCCACATCTTTCTTCTCAGATGTTTCCTTATCAACCACAATGTTGACCTCTTGTGTACCAATGTTCATAGTATACAACACTTATGAACCAGGATTGGTGTCTTCATGCGTTATTTCCATACTCTCAACATTATCTATTACTGGTGGTGTATCAACAGTTTGTGCCAATGGAGTAACAAAAGATAGTGGGGGCAAGTTATCAGTTACTTTTATGCTTGGAGGACCACCTATCTTACCTTTACCTTTATCCTTGTCCTTTTGATAGACTTTGAAAGTCTTTGGTCATTTAAGCTCTTCTTGCTTTTCCTTCTCCACAAAAAAGATATCCCATTTGTCTGATATTTCTTCAGATATTTCATTCATTATGCCAGCCATTAAAGATACATGACGGTGACCACTGGTGAATATAGTCCTGTTAGCCTCACGTATTAGTTCATCAATTTCTTCTAATGATTTTACTAGGTGAAATGCAAGTAGTTTTTTTACCTTAATCTTCTTATCTAGTTCCACAATTTCTTCCCTTTTTGCATCTAATCTTCTATACAATTCACTAGGTAGATCATCTACAACTTCTATCAAAAATTTCTTATAAATATCTAAGTGTAGAATAACACAATTTTCTATACTTTCCTTTTCCTCATTAGTGAAAGTGTTATACAACTTGCTAATATTTGACAAGTTTCCATCTTCAGTTATTTCATTCAAAAGATTGTCAAGTGGAGGGATAACTTGTTTTTTCCTTTTTCTTCTTGGGTGTCATTTTCTTTTTCGGAGGCCTTACTACCTGTTGTTTCCTTCTGGTTCTCTTAGGTGTAGGAGAAGGTACCGGTGAAGGTTTCCTTTTTATTTCTACTCTCTAAAACTTTGTCAGTATTTCACTATCAGAGGAGGTACCAACCGGTGAAATATGTGCTTCCGGTTGTAATCCTTCCAAGTCAATCTCCTTAATACCAGTCATATTTAATATGTTTTCTTTAATTACTTTTTCCTATCGTGTTGTGTTTCTAATTTCTTGTTCTATTTTCTTTATTCATTTTTGTGATTGAACCTTGCTCTCAATAGTTTTTGCACTTCCAAATGCTTCTTTTGTTGGTTCTTTAGGAGCTTCAAGAAGGGATTTTTCATAAGTTTCTATTATGTTCTCATCTTCTTCATAACCCATCTCTGTAACCCAGATAGTTCTAGGAATCACTGCCTCCATCCAGATTTCATCTTTATTAATAAAAAAACATATCTCCTTTTGGTGCTTGTCAACTATGGATTGAGATACTCTTTCCCTATCCTTCATTCTACCCTTTAATGCATGAAAGTGTTCAATTATGTTCTTCTCCATGTCATCTCCCATGTTGTTTAAGATATCCAAAAGTTGTTTTCCTGCCGGTATGTCAAAGCCAAAATATTTTCTACCTACACCGGATACTTCCTTAGTGATATATAGCAATAAAAACACAAGCAAGTTACCAAATCTGAATGTGCCTTTCTTTTCTCCTTTAATTTTTTTTAGATTGTCAATTAGTTCATCCTTTAGCCATTCACATATGTCAATTTTTGCATTACTGTTTACCATGTCATAAGCACTTTTGATACATAAACTGGAAACATAGTTTAATCTATTGGCATGTGTAGTCTTGTATCCTAGAATCATTCTAATGAATCTTACATTAATATCCTTTACATCATCGACTCTCAAGGATCTATTGTCATATGTTGCACGGAATAGGATCATTATAGTGTCATTAGAGACCTTCTTTCCTTTCTCTAGTCTGCTACCGGTGGAAGGTAAGCTATTCATTGCCCTAATTGCTTCTCTGGTTATCTTATGGATGGAATCTAGCCAAAAGAACTCCCCATGAACTCTGCTAAGTATAATCCTTATGACATCCCTGGGAAAATCAAGAATGTTAAGTATCTCCACAAAACCTAGGGTTTTAATTATCTTGTGTTTCGGCTTCACATTACCATTCTCATCACAAATTATAGTCTTATACATATTCATAATCTCATTATCACAAAGTTCCTTAATATGACAATGTATGTAAATCCTAGGGTCTTCAGCATAAGTAACTCCTTTGGGTATTTTAGAAAATTCTCCTAGGGTATCATCCTTCTTCGCTATTTTGGGAATGATCATAAATATGGGCCTAGCATGTTTGACCACTTCAACAACAATAGGGTTTGCAATGAATTGAGGTGCAAAGGAGGAAGCCATTGTATAAATACCTTAATCTTCCTTTAGGTTTGATTGATTGAATGATTTGCTTCACTTCATGCTATGGATGCCTTCGCTTAGGTTTTTCGTGCTCTTAGGAGATTTGAATGCTCGGTGAGTGAAAAAGTGTGAAAAACACTTGCTTTATAATGTCATTTCCTTCAACTACCACATTAAATGCCTATCGGTTAAGTGAAAACTTAACTCATCTTCCGGTAAAGAAGTAATTCAACTTCTCACCATCAACCGAGGGTAAACTAGAATGTTTTTCAATTTTTTGCCATACCCCCAAAAGGTTATTTCTCAATTAGATGAAGAATCTCCTGTCAGTGGAGTGATACTTTGTTCTACCAGTGGAGGAATAGTCACATCAACATTCTGATCTATCTTTCTAATCCATTGTTTTGAAAATTATTGTTTGACCTCTTCAACCTTTTCTTTGCCTTTCAAACTGGGTCCTTTGTTGTTTTCCAGTAAAGTCTTACTTCTATAGAATTTTGCAATATGTCCAATCTTGTTACAAGCATAACAAGTCACATGATTTTTCTGAATATCTTTTCCATATCCTATGTCGGTTTGTGTTCTGCATTGATTAGATAAGTGTCAAAATCTTCCACAAAAATAACATCTAACATTCATTCTGCAGTTTTCTGAATTATGACCAATTTTGTTGCATTTTGTACATTGACCATTGGGTGCATTAGTGTTCTGATAGTTTCTAGATTTGCATTGATTTTCTCTATTACCATACTTATTACAGTTAAAGCATTTCCTATTAAATTTGTATGCACTAGGTTGTCTTACCGATTTACTAGGATCATGATTGTTTGTAGTACCGGAGCTTTCACCAACTTCAAAGCCAATTCTATTAGTGTCTCCATTAGGTTTCTGATTTTTTAACATATCATCAAGTTCTTCTGAAGTTTTCTTGAATTTCTCCTTGTGTTGATTTGAAGCAGCCAGCTCATTTTCCAAGAAATCCTTGCCTCATGAGTTCAGTTTTATCTTGTTCCAAGTGAATCAGATCTATCTTCAACATATCATTCTTATGACCAAGTCTTAGATTTTCATTTGCAGCATCATTGATTCTCCTAGCCAAGTCATCTTCATTCTTCTTTCTATTTTTCAGTGTTTTTACAAAATCTCATAGTCATATCTTGCATTTCATTTCTCAAAGGCATGTTCTCTTGCCTCAACTTGTTTACAAGATCATTAAGAGTTTATTTTTCATCATCATCTTTCAGTATCTTCTCATGAAGTTCTCTTCTTTTATTTCGGGTAATAGTATAATTCTCCTGAAGTCTTTGAATGATTTCCTGTGCAACCTTCAGATCATCTTCAAGTTTGATATTCTTCAACTTTTCTGCATCATAATTTGCAAGAGATGTTTCCAATTGCTTTCTTAGATTATCCATCTGTGCCGGTGTCAAAATCTTCCTCAAGCTGTTAGGATTTTTTAAAAAGAGGACCAAGCTTTGATACCAATTGTTAGGATTCCCAAAGATACTAAGAGTGGGGGGGGCTGAATCAGTATCTTGCTGATAAACAGTTTTTCTTAACTTATTAAACAAATTGCATCCCAAAACAATGTGCCGGTAAACCATAATTAATGCAGTAAATAGGAATAGTAAAGACAACATAGAAAGCACACCATCACACAATATTTTTAACAAGGAAACCCAGTGTGGGAAAAACCTTGGTGGGATTTTTGACCCACAATATTCACTTACTAGCCAATAAATGAATGCTAGTTACAATAGGGGCCTGCACATGCAGGAAGGCTAATTGCCTAAAGCTCACTGCTTAATTACAGAAAGAAGTCTCACTAACTTACAAAAATGGATTATGTAAATCCAATATCATGTACTGCTTCAGTTCAGCATCTGCTATGCTAGGATCAGTACCAGTTTAAGCTCATACAACTGTAAAGCGGAAAATCGCGATCGAACCCTAGTTGCACTCCCCTCTTCCAACTCCGAGGAGAGAGAAGGGAGGTTCGCTAGGATTCGATGGTTTTCACTTAGGGGAGAGACTTTACATTCAAAAGAGGGGTTGAAACCCACAAGATCCAATCCCACGCAATGCAAGATTGGATGCTAAATGTGTTTCAAGGGTTAAGACAGCAAGGCTACCCTCTTTCATAAAGAATGTTGATAGGAGAATTAAGCTAAGCATGCATAGAAAGTGATAAAGATTCGCTTATAAACTGAGATAGGAATACAATATGAAGCTGCGGACCTGGAATTAGCAGTAAAATGTCGATACGGCGCTGTCCTGCATATTTGAGCAAAAGTTGTCAGGACGATGGCGCCCGGCGCCACGGTCCTCCGAAAAATCCACGAAACGAAGGGGGATCTATTCGTCTCTGCACAAGGATTCCAAATCTTCAATTTCAGCCGCGTACCTGCAACCTACACACAGAAAAGTGAAGACGATTGGGGGGTTAGGGATTAGGGGTTTGCCTTTAGGTCAAACCCTGGTTTTGGAATTAACCAAGAAATGAGCAAGTGCTGTAAATGTAAATGACTGTAAAACAAGTACTAATACCTTGTTCTAAGGATGTTTGTATCCTTATGTGCGAAGGTTTAGATGTTGTATGTTGTATGTTGTATGTAACATGTAGTATATGATCTCCTCTTCAATGGTTGAATCCTTGTCTTGAATGCAACACTTAGCCTTGAATGGAGACTTGAAATGATCAATTGCTTGAAGGAATGCTTGAATTCTTGAATGCTTGAGTATAGTTTCCACGCTTTTACATATATCCTCTTCATCATGTCGAATGAGAGAGAAAAATGTAGTTTATATACTTGTCATTTAGGGCTGATAGACTGATTTTCCCGACCTTAGGCCGACCAGGAAAGTTAATTTCCAAATTGCAAACAAAAAGGCCCGAGACCCCTTAGGAGACCGGGCCCAAAATAGGACCCAGGGACCAGGGCGCTGGGCGCCCTGGTCCTGAAGGACCAGGGCACTGGGCGCTCTGGTCCCACCTCTCGGGACAGCAGGGTGCAAGGAGGTTCAGGCCAGGGTGCTTGAAAAATGCAATTTTCAGTGTCGTGAGCAAGTTTCAGAGTCTCCATTCAGGTTGCGTGTTGCGTCGCCATCGTGAAGACCAAAATGCAGTTGAAATTGCAAGTGTCGCAATTTTAGGATGCTACAACAACTTCCATAGACCTTATTCCAAAATTTGCCTTAATATTCACATGTTCGCATCTGCCTATTACATTCCATACATAAATGATCCTACAAGACCTCATACTTATATGAGTCTTATTTATAATACGCCTTGTTGGCTTACAAAAAGATATTACAATTAAATACAAAATATAATAAACAAAATATTGTCGGCTAGGGTGTCAGTAATCATCTTTGCCGCTACCGATAAACTATCTGACGGTGCTGGTGCCTGAAGATCAACAAGGTTGCCGGAGGGTTGCCGGTGAGTTGCAAGTAGGTTGGCATCAATAACAACATCTTCATTTCTCACTAGAGTGTAGAATGCCAACAAACACAATTACAAAGTTTAGGGCACCAATCCAAGGAGCACCAACCCCTATCTTTAGGGAACCAACCCAAGGAGCACCAACCCCTACCTGTTTTATGGGCTACAACCCAAAGGTGCACCAACCCCTATCTTTAGGGAACCAACCCAAGGAGCTACAACCCCTGCATCGAGCTACAACTCAGTGTTCATAATATGAACATCAAATACAAAAGTAGTTGTCTTGTTACAAGTGAATCTTGCAACCTTATCATATATTTTTCTCTATTGGTGAGATATCTTCTCTGCTACACTGACTCACTCTTCTTGCTGCTCTTCACCCGCTGCTTCTTTGCTGGTAAGCTTTATCATTTCATATCTCTTCTATTCTTCTCTCACTGAATCTCCTCCTTACCACTCTGCTCATCACCGGTACTAACACATTGTCGGTTCTCTATTTATCTTTTATGCAGCCTCCTTCACTTCTGCTTGATCGGTATGAACACTACTAGTTCTTCTCAGCGACTGGTTGAATTCTTCAACTAGATTCTCCCACTTTCTCACACACTTATCTCAGATGCTCATTGAGCACTTGGCTGATTTTCTCTTACTTGCAGAAGTATCCCACTTTGGAGTAGCACGATGATCTTCTATCCAGCAACAAAAAGCAATCTCTTTGGCCTTCATACTTATAGCCTAGACTTCCCACCAAAAACCAATTCAAAATTTGGGCAGTTAGGGTTTCCTCACAATCCTCGAGGTTGACTAAATCCAATCAGATCTTGCTCGATCTAATCTTCTTGACATCCACCTGCTCAAGTTTGCCATCAACGTGCTTTCCAGAACATGCCTTCCATATTTGACAACCTACAAACAATCTATCGACATACATCTCGATCAGTCACCATTAATGCCTTTGTTGTTTCCTTCTTGAAATCTTTTGTCAGCCTGATCTTCTTGCTTTGATTTAGGTGCCAACAACTCGGTGATTCTTCTTTTTTTGTTCATTCTTCCTTGAGCTACACGCTTCTGACTTGATCCACAAGTCATGGGATCCACTATCAGTGCACACTAGTTGAGACACCTTACTCCACATGGTACTTCACCAACCTCTACGAGCTTGCCACCTTGATGCCATGTGGCATCCACATCAACCATCTATTAACTTGACTTTTTCAGTTAGTCTAGATAGGATCACTGATCAACCACCCTACCAGTTCCTCTTCTCTTCTGGTTTTCTAACCTAACCAGTCTTACTTACTGTACTGGTTACCTCATCATATCTGCCCTCATCCTGAACTGTCAATGGAACTCTCAAACCAATCTCTAGAATGGTAAATCCAAAGTCTGCTCATTCCCACAACTGGGAAGTCTTTTGCATCTGTACTTTTCTTATATAACTGGTGAACTCACATATCAGTTACCACTCTTGATGACTCCATGTCATCAACCTTCACAAGACTCCATCTTCTTTTAATTAGGTTAGATTCCTATGTTTGCATCTACCCAGCCTTGCCTTCTCCCTGATTAGCTTTGACCATATCACAACTGGTTTGTCAAGATGACAAACACTTCACATTTCCTCTGTATTGGCATCTCAACATGCCTTCTCTTTTAGTCTAGTGCATAACCCTGATCTCATGCACTTAAGGCATTCCCTCAATTTACTAGTAGATCCAGTGTGATCCTTCAAGTGCTTGCCTTTACCTCTTCACTCTTTTCTCTCCAAACTATAATGCACTCAATGCATAATAGGAGACAAGTTCCACTTACTTGGTGGAGTAACACCCTGTCTTGTGCATCTTGCAATGCTCTTCATGTGACTTCCCTGTTTGTGCAACATCTCTTCAAATAGGCACATGTGAACTGATGTGAGCACATTCACTGTCAGTCATTGCTTCTCATGATGACTACATCTTCATTTGTTGGGATTCCTATTATTTTGCAACCTTACAGCATATCAGTTCATTCTTCTCTTCTAGTGCTCATCTGATTCAGATAACATTCTGCCTCTTCATCACACAAGTCAGGCACTAACTTGTTGCATTGGTGAATCCTAAGGTCATCTTTCTTACCATTACTAGTGTTCTGCAACACAAGGTGATATCCAAGATATCACATCTTGTACTTCTCCATAGCGATGTTGCACATACATCTCTACTACCGGTTACCTGTCCATTCCATACCGGGTCACATGAACGTACATCTCTACCATTGGTGATCATCCCATACCGGTTGACATCAATGACAACACAATGCCAACAATCTCTTGGCGGAGGCCGACCTTGTTCATTTTCTACATTAGGTCTTGTTCTCTGAGTTTTGATCTATTTGCGCTGAATGGATCCTTTGGATCGATATATATATATAATCATGCTTTATAATGTAATCAATCAGATAATTAAGAAGTATCAGATAGCTAGACTGTGCCTAGAAGATAGATCTTTTGATTCAAGGTCCTAGTGTGACCTGTTCTACCAGGCCTGTGTGTCAGTATGCAATAAAACTACCTTTTTAGCATTGCCTCCATCATATTTGTGTGTTTTTGTTGTGTTTACTATTGCTGACCAATTTGGACTAATCTCCTTGAGGTCCCTCCTCACTGGTGACTCCTTCAATGAACCACATAATTAAATAAATCAACGATACAACATATGCATATATCTCATAATAGACATGTGATAGGGAATTGAGATGGCACATCCCGCTCACAATGAGTGATGTGACAGCATACCTCTCACAAAGACAATCATACAGTATCAAACACATCTCATAGTGTAGACACCTAAAATTGTCTAGTCTAATTAAATAAATATCTTTATTTAATTAATTATTATAGCCTAATTCTTCTAATAATTAAATAAATCTCTATTTATTTAATTTATTTATTTATCCTCTTCTAAGCCTTTTCTCGTTTAAATAAATACATATATCTGGATTGTCATAACCTATTTGCCATGATAAAGCTCAATGACGATAAAGCACAAGAAGCTCTTTTGTTTCCATATCTTCTATCCCCCTTTCTTGATTGACCTCCATCGTCCTTCTTGAGTCCATGTAGCACGCTATCAAATGATTGAGTATAATGACACGCCAAAAATATTTGCATTTCATGTAGTTTGCACCTGCATTACCACATATCTCATTTCATACATACATATAGATATCACAATTACATCACATCCTGCACACAACACATGTTAGCACATTTTACATTCTCATCATGTAAATAGTTATTTGCATTATCATATTCATCTACATTTCATACATTTATATTGGCATAACATATTAAAAACATAAAAGAACAAAAATATTGCATTTCATCATGTACATATTTGCATCCATATCATAAAATCATCATTATAAATCACATCAAAGAAACATCACATAGGTATACATGTATATTGCTGCCACAAGGATGAATCATCTCATATAAATATATCAAAATAATAAGTGTCATGATACAATGATGTCAAAATACATATGGCTAAAAAATCACACGAAGGTGTCTACATCATCATACAAAAATGATACACAAACTGATGTAACTCATAGTACAAGTGTGCGAGCAGACATGACCCTCATGCAAACCTGGTGTGCTCTATCACCAATATCTCCAATGTCCCTCCCCATCCCACTGCCAACCCTCGTGTCACCCTATCTGGACACAGGAACCCACTAATCACTCCTACCAGAACCGTCAGTAGTGCCAATCCTGTCTGTGTCATGGTGTCCCAAGCCATGTGTCCAACCCTCATCTCTAGTCCTTTATCCCGAAACACTCATCTCAATGAATCCTTGTCTCCCTCTTGATCGTAAGGAACTAACTCCCCATTAATTGGTATCTGCAGTATCTTGTATACATCCTCTAAGGTGACTATCATCTCTCCCATCGACAAATGAAATGTACATGTCTCTGAGTGCCATCTCTCAGCTAATGCAATCAACAATCCCATGTTCATCCAAAACTTAGGCACATGCAGAATATATTGTAAGCCCATAGCCTCTATTGTTGCTCTATCCTCAAGTGTCAGCTCTTCTCGCAAACTCTGAGTCGAAGGGAATCTCTCTCGTGACTCTAGCATAGGTAGGTCCTCCTGCAGTCAAGAAAATCAACTATATCAATCCTAGTGGTACTCCTTGTTCATCACAAAGTACTACTTTCTATCCTAGTGGTACTTCCTGTTCATCACAAAGTACTACTTTCTATCCTATTGGCACTCTCTGTTCATCAGAAAGTGTTTCTTCCTATCCTAGTGGTACTCCTTGTTCATCACAAAGTAATGCCTTCTATCCTAGTGGCATTCCCTATTCATCACAAAGTGGTGCTCTCTTTTTACTACTCCTTTTCCATCACAAAGTACTACTTTTTTATCCTAGTAGTATTCCTTGTTCATCATAGAGTGCTTCTTTGATCCAATATTTTAGGGCACCTACTTGAGTGTATCCTCTTGAGTAGCTTATCCAATTGACAACATAGGTTCTATCACAAAATTGTCAATTCCAACCTAATCCAATTGGCAACATATGTTCTATCACAGAATTGTCAATTTCTTTGGTACTCCCTATTCATCATAAAGTGCCTTGATCTATCCTATCCTATGGCCTCTTCTTGAGTGTATCCTCTTGAGTAGTTTCCTAATTGGCAACGTATGTTCTACCACAGAATTGTAAATCCTATCCCTATCTGCTATCCTAGTCTTCCCTAGAGGACCTGCTTGAGTGTATCCTCTCAGCAACTTATCCAATTGACAGAGTATGTTTATCACAGAATTGTTGATTTGTCCTTAAAGACGTAAACACACTTGCATACTACACTTTCTCTGCATAGATGTGCCTAACACAAACATAGACGCGCCTAGCCTACCCAGATGTGGCTGGCACCAATGCAGACGTGCCTTAACATTTTTTTCCCCTGCTTGACATACCTAAAGCACATTTATTACCTACCTAACATGCATTTATGAAAACATTTAATGCAACAAAGTACAAGGAGTTTTTGTCATACTTATCGACTCTCCTACATCTACTGGCCACTGATATCGACGAACACGATCGAATCTATGCACTAATGTCATCGCCGTTGACTGCTCTCCACTCTCTCTGCACTCTGATCTCTTGGATGTGTGGATGAAAATGAAGATGTTTTCCCTCGTAGTTTATCTTATAGACTACTCTAGCCCTAGTATCCCAAGTCAGTCTTCTTTATCTAGTGACTCTATCACTCTATCTTATCTTTTTAGTCTTTTCTAGCCTTTCTTTCTTATGGAGATATTGTCTGCAATATTTTCAGACATTTTCATCCAGTCTCTCGAGGGGGCATATCATTCCCATCTTAGGTCAACTTTGTATTAGTTTATCTTATCTTCTTTGAAACAACGTGACAAGCTGCATTGTCTCAAAGAGGGGCAAAATGTAGACACCTAAAATAGTCCATTCTAATTAAATAAATATCTTTATTTATTTAATTATTATAGCCTAATTATTCTATTAATTAAATAAATCTTTATTTATTTAATTAATTAATTTATCCTCTTCTAAGCCTTTTCTTATTTAAATAAATATATTTATTTATTTAATTGATCCCACTTCCTCTATTAATTAATAAATCTTTATTTATTTAATTAATTCATTAGTCTTTTCTACCCATGACACATGTCATTCATCTCTTAATTCCTACACTACCTACCCTCTTATTATTTTCTTATTTTCTCTACCTACCCTCTAGTCATAGCCGACCATTTATCTTTTACACCTCTCAATCTTATCCCTCCATTTCTTATAGTGTCTTCTATATAAGGAGATGCTTCCTTCATTATCAACCCTAATCATTGAACCAATCTAATCAATCTTTGAAGCCTTCTAGCATTCAAACTTTCATATGCGATCAAGTCTACTTGCAACCACATTTCTGTTCTTTGTTGAGCTCTTGTGCACATATAAAATCAGAGAGCAAATATATCAAGCAAGATAAATGGAGATAGGAAGAATGGAGATCCAAACCCTATTGGATATGTGATGGTATAATCTTTATGATTTCATTTGATTTACATTGTCTTAGGCAATCTTCATATGTTATGGTGGATCTTTGTTGTTGTTAGGCTAGGGTTTTGTGGTTGAATTCATTTAGTCTTTCAACATTGTTGTCTCCACTTTCACCATAAAAACATAGAAATATCATCATATGTAATCATGAGATAGGATTAGTGTAACCATTATTAAAACCATTATCAATCTAATCTACCAATAATCCATCACATAGTAAGCATATAGAATCCATCAAATCACATAATAAATAATCATAGAGTCATCATCATATAAGTCATCCAAATAACATATGTCCAATAATGTATAGCATCATAATGAGTAATTGAAACACATGAATAATAATCATCCATATCATCAAAAATAGTCTAGATAAGTCTATCATGCATGAAATAAAAGTCAACTCTAGTCAAAACAAGTTAAGTCAAGGGTGGACACTACACCACAACACAACATGCTATCATGATAACTCACACCAATGCAACTGACTAGCAAGGGATGACAACCTAAGCCTAGAGTACGTAGAGGAAACTCATGCCATCTCCATCAACTTTCCATTGGGATTAAGACATGATCAAACCTGTGAAACCAAGTGGAGTTGATGTCTAGTACCTGCAATCCTCCAACCACCAATCCATGATAAAACATGTACAATAATATATCATAAATGCACAAGCAAGTGATAGAGAATTGCAATGCCATGTCCTGCTCACAATGAGTGATATGATATTATCCGTATTATAAAGACACTAGAAGATATTCATAATCACTTAGCATCAACTCAATCATCATGATTATAATATAGGGTTATCTAAAACACAATATCATTGAAATCGCATGGGCAATATAATCCATCTAGAAAACAAGTGCATATAGAGAACATAAAATATGAGTCCATCTTCATAGTAATAATCAAGGATAGATATCATCATCCACATTAGTCATCATATATCATGTGTCCATGTAAAGTGTCTAGCAGCATCATAAAATCTGAAATATAGATAGAGTCATAATCACAAATCAAAACATCATATAAGAGTCCAGATAAGTGTATCCATGCATAAATCAAATATAGGTCAAGGAGGGACACTACATCACTACACATAACTGAAAATTCTCTCATATAGATGAGAATGATGATTATGCAAGCCCAATAACTACATGTGCAGGTATGTCTCTTCAAACAAGTTCCAATCACTCCATTTGCAAGAATTCCTTTTCAAGTCATCCTTAACCTTGTACTAGCATTCAAAACATGCTTGGGTAACCAATTATCTTAATTAATTTTTTATCCCATCCCAAGCTTATTATTATGTAATCACTAGATTATAGAACTCCCCAATATGATTGTCAAATGTATCACTTTTGGGTTAGGGACATGATTGGGAGCCACTTCTTAATCCCACTTTAGTACCTAATAGTAGGCTCATCCCATTCAATTAAATGAAGCCTCAAAATCAAACACAATGCAATGGTTGATTGATATCCATTCCCTAAACTCACTTTAGCATCTACTCCTAGGCTCATCCCATTCAATTGAATGAGGGATCAAAATAAAATATAATGCAATGATTCACTTTCCATATGCTCAATAATAACAATTATTCTTTTACAGTCATACAATATCAAACACATCTCATAGACATCTCATCATATGTAATCATAAGAAAGGGTTAGTGTACCCATGATAAAAACCATGATCAATCTAATCTACCAATAATCTATTGCATAGTAAGAATATAGAATCCATCAAATCACATAATCAATAATCATAGAGTCATCATCATATAAATAATCGAAATAGCATATGTCTAATAACGTATACCATCATAGTGAGTAACTAAAATACATGAATAATCATCATCCATGTCATCATAAATAGTCTAGATAAGTCTATCATGCATGAAATAAAAGTAAACTCTAGTCAAAATAAGTCAAGTCAAGGGTGGAAACTATACCAAAACACAACATGCTATCATGACAACTCGTGCCAATACAACTGACTGACAAGGGATGAAAACCTAATCCTAGATTATGTAGAGGGAACTCATGCCATCTCCATCAACTTTTCATTGGGATTAATACATTTTGAAACCTGTGAAACCAAGTGGAGTTGATGTCTAGTACCAACAATCCTACAACCACCAATCCATGATACAACATGTATAATAATATATCATAAATACACAAGAAAGTGATAGAGAATTGCAATGCCATGTCCTTCTCACAATGAGTGATATAACATTTTCCATATTATAAAGACACTAGAAAATATTCACAATCACTTAGCATAAGCTCAATCACCATGAGATTTCTCCCCGGGGGGGGGGGGGGAAGGAGGTCGACATAATATAGGGTTAGCTAAAACAAAATATCATTGAAATCTCATGAGCAATATAATCCATCTAGATAACAAGTGCATATATAGATCATAAAATATGAATCCATCATCATAGTAATAATCAAGGATAGATATCATCATCCACATGAGTCATCATTTATCATATGTCCATGTAAAGTGTCTAGCATCATCATAACATCTGAAATATAGATAGAGTCATAATCACACATCAAAACATCATATAAGAGTTGAGATAAGTCCATCCATGCATAAATCAAATATAGGTCAAGGAGGGACACTACATCACCACACAACTAAAAATTATCTCATACAAATGAGAATGATGATCATGCAAGTCCAATAACTACATGTGCAGGTATGTCTCTTCAAACAAGTCCCAATCACTCCATTTGCAAGAATTCATTTCCAAGTCATCCTTAACCTCACACTAGCACTCAAAACATGCTTGGGTAACCAATTATCTTAAACAATTTTTTATCCCATCCCAAGCTTATTATTATGTAATCACTAGATTATAGAACTCCCCAATATGATTTCCAAATGTATCACTTATGGGTTAGGGACATGATTGGGAGCCACTCCTTAATCCCACTTTAGTACCTAATAGTGAGCTCATCCCATTCAATTAAATGAAGCCTCAAAATCAAACACAATGAAATGGTTGATTGAGAGCCATTCCCTAAACTCACTTTAGTACCTACTCCTAGGCTCATCCCATTCAATTGAATGAGGGCTCAAAATAAAATATAATGCAATGATTCACTTTCCATATGCTCAATAATAACAATTACACTTTTACACAATACTATATCAACAATATAGAAGGCATAGTCAATTGGTCATGCTACCAAGGGAATGGACCTACTTGATCTCATAATGAATGCAAACATATAAAATGATACAAGACATCCATTTCAATTTTTTCATAGGGAATTCAAGCATTCACTTCAATTGCCCATATCAACATCTTATAAATCATTACACCCAAAGAGGCATGTGTCAAGAAAAAATATCAACGATGTAATTCAACTTTCAAAGATCAAATGCATAATTTTAAGCATAGAAACATATACTAATTGTCATAGTGACATCTCAAGAGGTCATAAATATGATACATCACATAGCCATAACTCAAGAAACAACCTCTAGGTCTCTGTGTTAAGAACTCGATGTTGGATTGATCTCCATTAAAAAGTATGAATACAAACTTCCTTTGGCATCTCATGAAAGCATACCTAGACATCACAATTAATCATACCATAGGCCAATTGGACCCAAACACTAAGGAAAATAAGTGGGCTATCTTTTTAGAGCCATAAAAAACCTAAAAATAAAATAAGGACAACCAAATGCGTAACTTTGGAAGAACATGTGTAATCCTAATGGTAAATATGTAATTCAAATAGAAAACATGCAATTGAAATAGAATATGCATAATTCAAATAGCAAATGCATGGTTCTATTGGCAGGTGTATAAATCTAGAAATAGATGAGTTATTTTTCTCCATGAAGCTACCTAGAACATCAAGCTCGGCCAAAAAGAAAGTATTGGAGGCCAAATTTGGGACCAACCCATTTGAGAAATACATCATGACGCCCGAAAAACATAATCAGAACACCCATAAAGTATTTTCCAAGATAACTGGGAAGGGTTTCCCCCAAGACACCCCATGTAAAGCCCACATACACCAAGATTGAATCACATATCATGCATACACAACCAATTCAAATCACTCCAAATTGGAAAGAAAGAAAGGATCATCCAACATAGTGAAAAAATTTGACACCCATTGGATAGCTAGACAAGCTCTAGATTCCTACTCCAATGCAAAAAATTATATCCAGTTCCACCCACAAATAAACTCAAACTCCCATTTAAAAGATCCAACATGGAGAGGGAAAGAGAGGAAAACGACTAAGTATTTTTTTTAAAATTGTTTAAATAAAAAATATAAACTCACTTTTAAGAGTGAATATAATAATAATAATAATAAAACTCAAGTCAAAATCCAAATATAAAATAAACTCCCTAAAGGCCCCAATAAATAACTATTCAAATATCATTGCATCAAATGCATAGAAGACATATTCCACATTTAAATATTAAATTACCATTAATGCATCAATAAATGACAACATATCTCAATTGATTGAATATGCACAAATAGTCATTATAGGCCAACTCAACATGATATCTATGTTTTTAAAAGCTACCAATTGTGGTAGTTGAGGCTCAAAATAATTAAATAATCAAATCAAGGGAATTACCCTAATCAAGGGGTAATAGGTTTTGGCTTGAGGTATTTGGCCAATGTGATATCTCTTGTTAACCCTTGTTAGGGATGCGAGCATGCTCAGACCTATGAAGCCATGTGGAGTCGATGCCTTGAACTTGTAGTCATTGAAACATTCACTTGTCAAGTGTACCTACTCATCTATATGTATATATAATTAATCAAATTAACTCTAATAATTTAAGGGGATTTTAACATTTTATGCACTCTCGTATAATCAAATGATATGATATCATCCCTTTCACTTCTAATTACCAATTAATCTTTCATATTAATAATTTAATCTAATTACCTACATAAATAGTACCATCAATATTATTCCTCTACAACATTGATCTTATAACTATATTCCTTGAATGGGTTGAACATCATAATATCATTAGTAACTTGATATCTCATCAAATCAAAATAACATAAAATACGACTCGTTACTTTTAGTCAACTAATCCAACATTTCCATCCATACATAAATAATGATATGTAAGGAAATCATAAGCATTCATTGAGGATAAAGAATTTGTTGGCATTTGGCATAAGTGATGCAGATCAGGTCATGCAGTTGAAGTTGAAAGACTGCACCAGTAAAGGATAGAAGTCTATTTGTGATGAAGAGATTGAGATTCTATGAATAGATGACATGATTAGTTATTTATGTTGTCATTGCTGGCCATTGATGTTCCTGATGTTTTATTTGGTCTCTAAGTGATTTGGTTTATCAGAAGATAGGGTTTGCAGGCAATGACCTAAAGTCTATGAAATAGGACTTTAATTGGTAAAGCAAAATTATTTTGATTGGATCGGTTGATTGGAAATGATTGGTCATTTAAGGTTTGGATGGCGAATTTGTATCATGGAAAGGTATTTATGACTAGAATCAAAACTTTTGATGATTACCGGAAGGCATGTTTCAAATTTGTGATGAAGTTTTGCTAAGGTTTTAGTAGGGTTTAAGGACTGGTGAAGAAATCATTACACTGGTAATGATTTCTGTTATGACGGTGATCAACAATGAGTCTACTTAAAGTTGGTAACATGACACAACCCACGTGAAAGATTTGATAGTTGTTATAGCATGATTCAAGGAAGATTTTCTAGGGAATCGACAAAACACTTAGTAGAGTCTTTTGAGGATACAAAACAGATTTTTATGATGAGTTATGATCAATCAACGATTGATATTTTATTGTAATTTGTTGTAATGATCTAGCTAGTGATCTAAGGTGATATTTTGTGATCTTATTGTAAATTCATGATGTAATTAGGTTTTATGGCCGACCTAGTTGAGATGGCTATTTAGGTTGACACAGTTGATGTTTATTGTGTCGGTGGTCTTAGAGAATGTGTTAAGTCATCCAAGTGAAGTGTGAGATCTGCCTGAGAGTTGTAGAGTATTATTTATAACTGGATCTGATCAAGCAAGAAGAGAAGTATAAGTAAAAATATCATTTTCTTACTGTTGTTCCCTAACAGTTGTAGCAAGTTAAATCCCTTGACCGGGTAGGTACTAACAGGCCTTAAACATTTAAGTCCCCTAATAGGGTATCTCAAAAAAGAGTGTTAAATCCTCTCACGTGGTTAATCCTCACAGATCATCAAGCTCCTAATGGAGTTGCAAGGCAAATCCTCTAATCGAGTGACTCCTAATAGGGTCTTCTCTTAATCGGGCGTATTGTAAGCTCCTAACAAGGTGTACTTCAAAAGAGTACAAATATTTGTGGGTGCCAACTCCCACCACAGTTTTTTCCCTATTTGGGTTTCCATGTCAAAAACTAATGGTGTTCCTGTGTGGAATGTTTTTCATGTGATTTTCTTATTTATATTTCATTTCATGCATTATTTTTGAGATACCGATTATGATGTTTTATTAGAAGTTTATTAGCGGTTGCCGATACTGATAAGAAGTTGTTTGAGAAAGTATTTTATCTTATTGATAAGTTTAATGAGTTGGTGATTGATCAAGTTTATATGATTTCTTTGGTGGTGAAAGTATTGGTAAATGATTTCATTAATGTGTTAAGAAAATATAATAAAGGTATTAGATCTGATTATAGAAGTTGAGATATTTGTTAAATCATTTCAGATTTGAGATAAGCTGAAATAAGTTTGATTTTGAGTTAAAGTTAGAATTGGTCTTAATACTGATTCGCCCCTCCTCTCCGTATTAACCAGATCCTCATAGGATTAACAATTGGTATCAGAGTTTTGGTCCTCTATGTGCAGAAAGCCTAACCGCTTGAGGATAAGATTATGAGGAATTCAAGATGATGAAGAAAGAGGGTCCCAAGTTCAACAAGGATAACTAAAAGATCTGGAAAGATAGAATAAAGATCTACATCAATGGTCTTGGTACACAGTATTGGAAGCAAGTTGAAACAACATATGTTCCTCCTACCACTACTCCCTTGACACCGGATGGACTCAGAGAACAACAAGATAACATAAAATCCCTAGAAGCTATTGTAAGTACTTTATGTTGAACACAAGATGCCAGTGAGAGGGGGGTTGAATCAGTGGCTTCCAAACTTTTCCATTTTCTATCCTACGTGTATATACTGATTAACAGATCTAACATAAAGTAGATATACCAGTTAGATGGGAGTATAATACACATATAACCACACATAAAAGGGACATCACATAACACTAGATGTATGAGGAAAACCCAAGATGGGAAAAACCTCGGTGAGAAGTGTTGTTGGAGTCTACTACTCCAGTCAAAATTCACAATGAAAACCATAGTTATAAAATTTAAGGCACCAACCCAAGGAGTACCACTCTTTCTTTAGGGCACCAACCCAAGGAGAACCAACCCTTGATTTTAGGGCACCAACCCAAGGAGCACAAACTCCTGCACTGAGCTCCAACTCAGTGAATACAAGATCATATAATAAATAAAAAAGCAATCTCCTAGTTACAAAAGAACTTTGTAACACTTATGCAAGTCACTCCACCAATTCTCCTCTCTCTAGTCCTTTGTTGGTTCTGTGCTCACCTTCCCACTGCTTCAACTCACTTCTTTGCTACAACCTTACCATTTCAGCCTCTTCTTCTACTCTGACAGTTCTGCTCTTTACCGATTCTTCTTCTTCTCTATCACAATGCTTCTAGTCACCATTGGTCTTTTTCACTTAGTCAGATGTCTACTATCTAATTACTACTGGTTTTCAGCTTACCTTCTTTGCAATCTTCTATGGTTATTCTCTATTGGTTCAGTCACCATCGATGTACTCCTCTGTCAGACTTAATGGCAGGCTACCGGTTACCTCATTATTATCAGTTGAAATCTTCAACCTAGTTCTCTTTCACACACTCAATCTCTTCTATGATTGTCATTAAGCACTTGAATGGTTGGCTATCTGGTTTTTCTCTCTCATGCAGTAGCACAATTTTCATCTTTGATTAACACTCTTCTAGCCAAAATTTCCTACCAAAACATGATTTCAAACATTTGCGTGCTAGGGTTTCTGCCATGCATTGAATCTACATCCAATATGATCTATGATCACCATGACACAACATATTCAATCAAATTTCTTGTCCTTGATTGATGACTTATAGCTCATGAACCAATATCACTATTTTGTTTACCTTTCAACGCATGTCTTTTAGCTTTATCCATCTGTAGAATGATTTTCGGCCTTGTGTCTGGTCAATCACGTGCATGATGCAGTTTCCTTCATCCACTTCGATCTGCTTAATCAATCTGTCTTGGATCTCTATTATTTCATGAATCTTGAGCTGCAATCTTTTGCCATCCTTCCTTGAGCTTCGTAGTAGCTATTTAATGTTGGATTAATAGCCAATGACCTCACCGACACACCACACCATCCTGTGCATGCATGTCACTTCACCTTCACGTGGCACCTTTGTCCACATCCACATTGGCTCGCTATGTTGGTTTGACTTGGTCACTGATCAATAGCACACAATCAGGTTCATGTACTAGTTCACAGACTATGTCGGTTTTACCCTAACCGGTCTGTCTTCACCCTTTCACTTTGCTTCTCTTCCAGTGGAACACCTAAACTAGTTAGCACTCTTGCCAACCTACCTCATGCACACCATCATCAGATGGGAGCCTTTTGCATCTACACTTTGTCAGCATACCAGTTATCATCTATATCGGTAGTATCTTCTGCATGTATACTGGTAAGATACCATGCACACCGGTGGCACAAAACTTCATCTACATTTTGGCAATATCCTCTATCTACAACTAATCAACCTTGCCTTCTTCAACAATAGACGGGTTCTCCTATCAACTAGTTTGTTAGAGTCACAAACATATCCTTCCTTCTATGTACCGACAACTCATCATGTCTGCCCTTGCAGATTTGCTACACATCCCTGATCTCATTCACCTAAGGAAACTTAGTGTTTCATTGGTTAATCCAGTGTGATCCTTCAATCACCTTTCTTCTACTCTTTTGTCTTATCTCAGAGGGCTATGATGCAATCCATGCATAATAGGAGAAGCTCCACTTACCGGTGGGAGTGGATCCTTGTCATCTGCATCTTGCAATGCACCAATGTGGCTTCCCTATTTGAGCAGACACATCTTCAAACAAGCACAACTAATCTAGTTGGGCACACTCATAGACATCTCTTAATCCGGTGGGAGTCCTGCATATTGACATCCAATAGCATACCGCTTCCCTGCACATACTTCACCTCCGGTGTTGATGTGATTTTTCTTACATTTCATTTCTTCATCACAATCAACATCCCAACATCTTTCAATGTTACAAATGTCATCATTTTGCCTTCTTCAACCATCAACATGTCACTTTACCAATGGTTATATCATACCAATCTCTAGTCCTCATGTCTTCAACACAAACCAATACTAGCTTGTATATCGGTGACTCCACTGAACATAATGAAGGATGACATTTTCTTCCTTATTGGTGACCTACTATGCTAGTTGACATCAAAGTCAACATTTCCAGTATGCATCAATGACAACACTGCTCATCAATCTCCCATACTGGTTACCACCTTATACTGGTTGACATGAATGACAACACAATGCCAACAATCTTCCCCTTTGGCATTGATGTCAACACATGTAGTATCCAACATACTATAGATTCTCTCTCTCACTCTTTGTGTGTTCCATGAATTCTCACACATGTAGTATGTGACATACTACAAAATCTCTCTCTGCCTTTGACAACAATGGAAAAGGGCACTATCAATATTTCTCTCCTCCTTGTGTCCACTAAGCACTGATAAAGTTTTCTCTCCTCCTTTTTCTCTACCGGATGCTTCTCCTCCTTTGACCATCATACATTGCATCCTCTCAATTCACAACACTATTTGAGATAGAGGAATCACACACCAACTATTGGTCAGATTGCAACACTCCCATCTGATACCAATTGTTCTTAAGAATCAAATGTGATTGTACTATGAGTGATACCAATTAGGAAAGTAGATACCCTAAATCATGAAAGTCTCTTGGGTATTCCTACAATAATTTCCTTCTTCTGTAGATGATGTGGTTAGTACACCCATAAGTTCAAGCATGTTAGTTTTGCAACATAAACACTTGATCTCCCTTATGTCCAACATATAGTTCAAGAGACATAGAAGCTGATATGAACTTCCCCTGAACCATATATTTAAGGTCTTTATTTATCTATCAGGTTCAAAACCAGAGCTCTAATCTTCACCATATATTGGTTGAGCTGTGCATATGTGATCAATTAGATGATCAATCAGCTCAACAAATTCCACCATAGCATATGACATGATCCTAGGTGTACACAAAACCATACCATATTATTATCATGCCATAAATCAAATTGGTTAGCGCAAAAAGATGGATGTATACATGATCAACTACCAGGCCATCATATGTCATTCAAGTCTTTTCCAATACCACTTGAGACATAACCACCTGAATCCAATCTTCTGAAGTTAATGCAATGATCTTGGATCTTATTGTCTTACATAACCTACAAATTCTTGTTACTCGCATCAGTCCATCCTTTCTATCAGAGCACCTTCCTCTAGATCATGTCTTCTTATGTCAATTTATTCTGATCCGAGTTGTAAATTATCCATCCATTGACACATGCAGTAGTGAACCATCTCTCATCTGTAGGTGTGTAGACAAGGCATCCACTACACACACTTGTTGTCTCATTTCCTTTCTTCATACCGGTAATAACCTGTTCATCCATTTGTCCTCTTCCACTGAGGGGGTGAATGATATGGTCAGTTTAGTACTCCCCCTAGAGTCTTGCATCTCCTTTAAGCCTTAGAAGACATCACATGTCCATTGAATGCACAATGTCGGTCCATGGTCCTACTCTCTTCCTTCTTCTTCCATACCTTCTTAATCTCTTTCTTCTTCCCATTTTTAGTCTTGGGAGAAGGTCTTACCTTATTCTTTTGATTGGTCCTTGCTTTACCAAATTCTGCATCATGACCGAAAGCAATTTTGTAGAAGAAAACCATGTTCATGCCATATACATGATTGGAGGACCTTCTGCCAAACCGGTTTGATCATCTTCTTTTGGTCATGCTATAGTAGTTGTTTACCGAAACCGGTGGACCACTTGATCTTGCAGGAGCATTTATCCTTTTGTTCCATGCATCCCTTTATCTCTCATATGTTTTATACTGATTTTCATATTGAGCATAGCTGCTATACCAGTCTCCATACGACTGCACATTCATCTCTGCAATCATGACTTTTATGGCCAAATCCATTACACCTCCAACAAACAACATTATTCTCTCTAGGAAGAGAAAACTGTCTATTCCTAGGCTTCATTTGGCATTCATATGCCCTATGGCCATATACTTTGCATGCAAACCAATAACTAGAGAAAGGAGGCTTGTGACCTACAAATTTTTTTTCCATGCATGAGGAGATCTTACCTATTTAGTATCTCCATTTCTGCTTCTTCGGGGATGGATCTTGGATTGTACATGCTCTGCAGCTCTTCCATTTGTTCTCTTCTTTTTACACACTTGCTTTATCTTGTGGGTGGTAACATTTCTTGTCTTCTACTGGTAGGAGGTCCTCTTTATAGTCTTCTCATGTTCTTTCTTTCGGTGAAGCTTCCTTCTCCCATCTTCCCTTTTTATTTGGGATTTGCATTGCTTCCCCTTCTTGCAGCACTGGTCTTCATCCTTATCTTCATGTTTTCACTGGTAGTGGTTAGATCAACCTTCTTCTAGGGAGTATTCCGGACAGTGAAGGTTTGCCCCTTGTTATCTCCACTTGAGGAGACAAACAAAATGTCATTATGGGGGACATTCTTGTTGGTGGATAATTCACCGGCACAACTTCATAATCCTCTGGTATCCTTGGAATTCTTTTTCTTCTTCAATATTTTGTCCAAGGAATCACTGTTGCCATCAAACTGGATTCTCACCTTGAACTCATCCTGATATTTCTCAATGTTATTTCAGAGATTCTCCATTTCTCCTACCAGCTGTTGATATTCTTTATCTTTTGCCTCTAGATTAGATGCTAGATCTTTACACCCGCACTCCTTGGTGTCTTCTTGTTGAGTCTTCAACTCTGAGATATACTTCTCATATTCTTTAAGGCATCTGATCAACCAGTTTTGTTCCACCACTACAACATTCTTGAATAACTTGTATTCATTCCTCACTCTACTAAGTTTTTTGAGTGCACATACAAGTTCTCCTTCAAGATCAACTTCTTTTTCATCTTCTTCTTCACCTTGACTATCACTACCAAACACATCTTTCCAGTAGGAATGATCTTCATGATCATTCTTAGATGTGTGCCTCTCATTTTCTGATTCTTGAGCCATGAAGATGAGGGTTCCTTCTTCATCATTGATATGGCTGCTAATAGATCTACCTTCATGATCTGCAAATACATGAGTTGCATTTCTCATATTGTCTTCACAAACTGGTTCTATAGTGGTAGGCTCATTTCCATAGAGCTTCTTTAATCTGTCCCAAAGGCTTTATGTCGATCTGCATCTGTCCACTTGTGATGAGACATCACCTGATAGCCTAGTGAGCATAACATTCATGGCTTGGGCATTGCATGCATTTGTTCTTTCTTCTTGAGTATCGATGGGAGGACTAACTTTAATAGGGCAGCCATTTACTACTAACATCCATAGATCAAACCTAAGGGAGGACAGGTAGACTTCCATCCTACGACTCCAAATAGGAAAAGTTTGAACCATCAAACACTGGAGTAGGGGTTCACACTAAACAAACCATTATGTTCAAATACTTGAATCTACCCAAGCTAGAGAAATATTATCAACCAAGAACCTAGGCTCTGATACCAATTGTTGAACACAAGATGCTACTGAGAGGAGGGGTCGATCAATGGTTTCTAAACTTTTCCCTTTTCTATCCTATATGTATATACTGATTAATAGATAGACATACCAGTTAGATGGGAGTATAATAAAAATGCAACCACACATAAAAGGGACATCACATAACACCATATGTATGAGGAAAACCCAAGATGGGAAAAACCTCAGTGAAAAGTGTTGTTGGAGTCTACTGCTCCAATCCAGCCTCGCAATGAAAACCTCGGTTACAAGATTTAGGGAACCAACCCAAGGAGTACCACTCTTGCTTTAGGGCACCAACCCAAGGAGCACCAACCCCTTATTTAGGGAACCAATTAAAGGAGCACCAACCCCTGCACCGAGCCCCAACTTAGTGAATACAAGATCATATAATAAATACAAGTCATGTTCTTGTTATAAAAGAACTTTGTAATACTTATGCAAGTCACTACACTGGTTCTCCTCTCTCTGATTCTCTGTCGATTCTCTGCTCACCTTCCCACTATTGTAACTCACTTCTCTGATGCAACCCTACCAGTTCAATCTCTTCTTCTACTCTGTTGGTTCTTCTCTCCACCGATTCTTCTTCCTCTCTGTCACAATGGTGCTAGTCACCACCAGTCTTCTTCACTCAGTCAAATGTCTACTATTTGATTACTATTGGTTTTTAGCTTACCTTCTCTACAATATTTTGTGGCTCTTCTTTGTTGATTCAGTCACCATCGGTGTACTCCTCTATCAGACTTAATGGAAGCCTATCGGTTACCTCCCTCTTGTCAGTTGAACTCTTCAACCTAGTTCTCTCTCATACACTCAATCTCTTCTCTGATTGTCATTGAGCACATGACTAGTTGGCTATCTGGTCTTTCTCTCTCATGCAGAAACACCATTTGCATCTTTGATTCACACTCTTATACCTATAATTTCTCACCAAAATGTGAGTTCAAACATTTACGTGTTAGGGTTTCCGCCATGCACTGAATCTACATCCAATATGATCTCTGATTATCATGACACATATCCAATCATATTTCTTTTCATTGATTGATGACTTACAACTCATCAATCAACATCACCATTTCTTTTACCTTTCAATACATGTCTTCTATCTTTAGCAGTTCGTAGCATGATTTTTGATCTTGTGTCTGGTCAATCATGTGCATGATGCAGTTTCGTTCATCGAATTCAATCAAGTCGATTAGTCTGTCCTGGATCTCTATTGTTTCTTGATTCTTGAGCTGCAATATTTTGCCATCCTTCCTCGAGATTCGTAGTCACCATTTAATGTTGGACCATCTCCCAACAACTTCACCGATACACCACACCAGCCTGTGCATGCATGCCACTTCACCTTCACATGACACCTTTGTCGACATCCACGTTGGCTCACTATGTCAGTTCAACTTGGTCACTTACCAATAGAACACAATCGGGTTCATCTACTGGTTCACAAAATCTATTAGTTTTACCCTAACCAGTATGTCTTCACCCTTACACTTTGCTTCTCTTCTGGTGGAACACCTAAACCAGTCAACACTCTTGCCAATGTACCTCATGCACATCATCATCAGATGAGAGCCTTCTCCATCTGCACTTTGTCAGCATATCAATTGTCATCTATACCTGTAGTATCTTCTACATGTATACTGGTAAGATACCATGCACACTGGTGGTACCAAACTTCATCTACATTTTGGCAACATCCTTTGTCTGCAACTACTCAACCTTGCCTTCTTCACCAATAGATCAGTTCTCCTATCAAATATTTTGTCAGAGTGAAAAGCATATCATTCCTTCTCTATACCAGAAACTTATCATGTCTTCCCTTGCAGATTAGGTACACATCCTTGATCTCATGCACCTAAGGAAACTTAGTGTTTCATCGTTTGATGTGGTGTGAGCCTTCAATCATCTGCCTTCTAATATTTTGTCTTATCTCAGAGGACTATGATGCAATTCATGCATAATAGGAGATAAGCTCCACTTACCAGTGGGAGTGGATCCTTTTCATCTACATCTTGTAATGCACTAATGTGGCTTCCCTATTTCAGCAGACACATCTTCAAATAGGTACAACTGATCTGGTTGGGCACACTCATAGTCAGACATCTCTTAATCTAGTGGGAGTCTTGCATATTGACATCCGATAGCATATTGGTGGCCTACACATACTTCACCTTTGATGTTGATGTGATTTTTGTAAAATTTCATCTCTTCATCATAATCAACACCCCAACATCTTTCTCTCTTACAGATGTCATCATTTTTCCTTCTTCAACCATCAACATGTCACTTCACTGGTGGTTATACCATATTGATCTATAGTCCTTATATCTACAACACAAACCAATACTAGCTTGTGTACTGGTGACTCCACTAAACATAATGTAGGATGACATTCTCTTCATTACTGGTGACCTTCTATGCTAGTTGACATAAAACACACCATTTTTGTTATGCATCAATCACAACACTACTCATCAATCTCCCATACTGGTTGCCACCTTATATTGGTTGACATCAATGACAACATAATGGCAACACTTTATCTGATTTGGAATATATTGATGATCAAAGATTGGAAACTCGAGGTGAGGTTTCAGAAAATTTAGAGAGAATTTATCGAAGAGATGAGAAAGTTCAAAGAGAAAAAGAGGAAATATTGAGAAGAAAGTTCGATGACATGAGAATGATTGAAGGAGAGAATATTGGACAGTATGGTCAGAGAATCAAAGAAGTTGTTTGCGGCATTAAGAATGTTGTAGGCAAAATTGAAGATGATACAATAGTAAGTAAAAGGTTCAAAACTCTTCAACCTCAGTATGCTATAAATGTATCAGCAAACCAAGAACTTAAATCTATTTCAAAGAATAAGGTAACTATTGATTCATTGATTGGTAAGCTTACAACTTTTGAGTTAAATAGTTTTAACAATAGTGTCTCAAAATCTATTGAATTTGCCTTTAAAGCTTCTATTACCAGCTCATATACTAGAAAAGGAAAAGATATATGTCAAAATCATGAGTGCAAATGAGGAAATGAAGACAGTGAAGATCAAGTGATGGAATTTGAAGCATTGTTAACAAAGAGATTTCCAAGAGGCACTGGTAAGTATAAAGGAAAGCTACCTTTGAAGTGTTTCTCTTGTAATAAAATTGGTCATATTTTTGCTAACTACCCTAACACTCATAAGAAAGAAAAGTTTAGAAGATTCAAAGGAAATGGAAAGAAACATTGTTATGTTGTAGTAGATGAAGGTGTGACCGATGAGGAGTTAGAAGAAGAAGATGACAATGAAGAAATTGTGTTTGTAGCTATGAAGGAGGAATTATCTGATAAAAAGGCACTAGTATATCATATGGAGAATAGTGATGAATATATTTTAGACAGTTTCTTCTCACACCACATGATCGGAGATAAAAGTAAATTCATTGCCCTTAATAAATTTGATAGAGGTGTTGCTAGATTTGGGAACAACTCTCCTTGCATGGTGAAAGGTAAAGGTTCAATCTCTTTAAGTGGAAAGAGTAATGTTGATGACATATTTTGGGTTGATGGTCTTAAGAATAATATTTTAAGTGTTGGTCAGCTCAATGATAAAGGTTATTTGCTTGAGTTTAAGAGTGGAGTCTACAGAATTATTGGAGGTAGTGGTGAACTGATTGCTACCGGGAAGAAGACTAGAGGTAACTTATTCCATTTGAATAGTAATGTTAATAATTGTCTGGTTGCAAGAATGGAAGATAGTTGGTTATGGAATAAAAGATGTTGTCATGTTAATTTTGATAATTTGATTAAGATAAGCATGTCAAGTGTTGTAATAGGATTACCCCAACTTGTCAAATTGGATAGTGTGATATACAAAGATTGTCAAATGGGTAAGATAACCTCTATTTCTCTCAAGAGCAAGAATGGTATTTCTGAGAATGTTTTATATTTGGTACAGACTGATCTTTGTGGACCTATGAGAACAAAGAGCTATTATGGTGATAGGTATTTGATGATCTTCATCGATGATTATTCTAAAAAGATGTGCACAAAATTTTTGAGAGAAAAATCAGAAGTGTTTAATAAATTTAAATCATTTTAAGCTCTAGTTGATAAGGAAACTAGTAAGAACTTGAAGTGTTTAAGATCACACCAAGGAGCCGAGTTCACATCCGATGATTTTTTTAAGTATTGTGATGAACAACGTACAAAGAGGGAGATGTAAGCTTTGAGGACACCACAACAAAATGTCATAGTAGAAAGGATGAACATAACAATAGTGGAAGCTACAAGAACCATGCTGTTACAGGGTAATGTATCCAAAATATTTTGGAGAGAAGCGGTCAGTACTGCTGTATACACTTTAAACTAGGTACTGATAAAAAGAAGTAACAATAAGACACCCTATGAGCTATTGTATGGAAAAACCGCTTGTGTTAGTTATTTTAAATTTTTTGGAAGTCAATGTTTTATCAAGAGAGATAGCTACACTGAGAAGTTTGATGCAAAATCTGATGAGGAAACTTTTCTTGGTTACTCTTATAAGAGTAAAGCATATAAATATTACAATAAGAAAACTAAGAAAATTGTTGAAAGTGCTAATGTAAAGGTTGATGATTTATCTAATAAGTTTGAAGGTACAAGAAAATTTGAACTTGAAAAGGATGATAATGAGGAAAAGTTTGTGATCATTGAACTGGAAGCAAAGAATAATGAACAACTGACAAATGCAGAACTAGGTGCTCAATCGGTAAGCGATGACAATGAGGAAGAAGATGTAGAACGAGATGAAGAACGAGATGAAGAAGTTCCAACAGGTGAAAGGTGAGTTTCTGGTTGAAGTGCTTCTAGCTCATCTTCAGTAATACAAGTTTGTTTGAGTACATCTTCCTTAATAGCTTTAGCTTGTCTGGATCCTCTTCTAACTATTGCTTCCACCTTCTTAACCCTTTTCTTTGATTGAATTTGGTTTTCAATAGTCTCAGCACTGCCAAATACCTCTTCTTTAGGTTCCTTGGGTGCTTCCAGGAGGGCTTTTGCATATGTTTCAATTATGTGATCATCAGTTTCATACCCCATTTCAGTAACCCAAATGGTTCTTAGGTTAACTACCTCCATCAAAATCTCATCCTTCTTAATAACAAAACATATTTCATCCTTATACTTATTTACAATTTCTTGTGACAATCTGACTTTGGTATTCATCTGGGCCTTTAATGCTTGAAAATACTCATTTATATTCTTTTCTCTATTTTCTCCCATGTTGTTTAGTAAATCAGACAATTGTTTGCCTACCGGTATATCAAAACCAAGATTTTTGTTACTGATACCGGATACTTGTTTGTTATGTGCAGCATTAAACAGACAAGTAGGTTTCCAAATCTAAATGTCCCCTGTTTGTCTTTCTTTATCTTTCCTAGATTGTCAATTAGTTCATCTTTTAGTCATTCACACACATCTATTTTTGCATTATCTTTAATCATGTCATAGGCACTCTTTATACATAAGCTAGAGACTGAGTTTAACCTATTTGCATGTGTGGTTTTGTAGCCTAAAATCATACTGATGAATCTGGCATTTATATCTATTACACCATTTACTCTTAAAGATCTCTTATTAGATGTTGCACTTGTTAGGTTAATCACTAGGTCATTTGAGACCACCTTTATTTTATCAGGTCTATTACCGGTGGAAGGTAACCCTGTCATAGCTTTTACTGCTTCTTTAGTGATTTTGTGAATTGAGTCCAACTAGAAGAATGCACCATGTACCCTGCTTAGAACTATCCTTATAACATCCTTAGGGAAATTCAGAATACTGAGAATTTCAGTGACTCTTAGGGTTTCTACTATCTTGCGTTCGGGTTTAACATTACTGAAATCATCATAGATTATAGACTTATGCATGATCTTGATTTCCTCATCACCTAATTCTTCTATGTGACAATGAATGTACATTCTAGGGTCTTCAACAAAAACTACTCCTTTGGGGATTTTAGAAAATGCACCAACATTATCATCTTTCTTGGCTATTTCAGGAACTAACTGAAATACGGGTCTAGGGCACTTAATTACTTCGACTACAGTAGGGTTTGCTATGATTTCAGGAATAGATAAAGAGAATACCTTTCTTTGCCTTAGGAATGATTGCTTGCTGAATCACTTCACTTCTTTGCTCAGGAATTTTTGTGCTCTTCGAATGTTTGAATGCTCGATGAAATGAAATTGGAGTGAAAACGTTGATTTATAATGTTATTTTTGCCAACCACCATATTTAATGCTTGTCAGTTAAGTAATGACTTAACTTATTTGCCGGTATAGAAGTAATTTCAACTTCTCACCATCAACCGAGGGAATAATAGCATGTTTCAAATTTGATTGCCAAACCCTCAAAGGAATTTTCTTCAGTTAGATGAATAGTCTCCTACTGGTGGAGTGTTACTCTGTTTTGCCAGTGGAGGAGTATTCCTATCACCATTTAGTTCTGATTTCCTAATCCATTGTTTTGAGAATTCTTGCTTTACTTCTTCAACTTTTTCTTTACCTTTCAAACTAGGACCTTTGTTATTTATCGGTGAGGACTTGCTTTTACAAAATTTTGCAATATGTCCAATCTTGTTACAGGCATAACAAGTCACATTATTTTTCTGAATAGCTTTCCCATATCCTATGTCGGTTTGTGTTCTGCATTGATTAGATAAGTGTTTGATTCTTCCACAAACATAACATCTTACATTCATTCTACAATTTTCTGAATTATGACCAACTTTGTTGCATTTTGAACATTGACCGGTGGGTGTATTGGTATTCTAATAATTTCTAGATCTACATTGATTTTCTCTATGACCATACTTGTTATAGTTAAAGCATTTTCCATTAAATTTATAAGCAGTAGGTTTTCTTACCGGTTTTCTACGATCCCATGTGTTTGTTGTACCAGAGCTTTAACTAGTTTAAAAGCCAAGGCCACAAGTGTCACCATTTGGTTTCTGATTCTTCAACAAGTCACCAAGTTCTTCTGAGCTTTTCTTGAATTTTTCTTTGTGCTGATTTGTAGTATCCAGCTCTCTCACCAAGATTTCCTTCTGTCTCATAAGTTCATTAGAGTCATTTTGTGTATGCATCAGATCTATCTTCAACATATCATTTTCATAGCTAAGTCTTGTGTTCTCATTTGCAACATCACTTAGTCTTCTAGTCAAATCTTCTTCATTCTTCTTTCTATCTTCAATTTCTTTACAAAAAATCTCATAGTCAAATCCTGTATCTCATTCTTTGTTGTCATGTTATCTTGTTTTAGTTTGTTTATCAGATCACTAAGAGTTTCCTTTTCATCATTCTCATTTTGCATCTTTTCACAAAGTTCTCTTCTCTTGTTTCTTGCAATGGTAATATTTTATTGAAGTGCTTGAATAATATCCTGTGTAGCCTTTAGATCATCTTCAAGTTTGATATTTTTCAACTTTTCTGCATCATAGTCTGACAGAGCTGCTTCTAATTGCTTCATCAGGTTTTCCATCTCTACTAATGTCAAGATCTTCCTCAAACTGTTAGGCTTCTAAAAATAGAGGACCAAGCTCTGATACCAATTGTTAGGATTCCCATAGATACTGAGAGGGGGGGGGGGTGAATCAGTATCTAACCAGTTAAAAGATTTTCTTAACTTAATACATGTAAAGCATATTAATACTATGTACTGGTAAACAAGAAATAATGAAATAAACAGAGATAACAATGACCACATGAAAACACACCATAACACAATAGTTTAACAAGGAAATCCAGTGTGGGAAAAACCTCGGTGGGATTTGTGACCCACAATATTCACTTACTGGCCAATAAGAGAACAATACTGCTACAAGAGGGGCCTGCACATGCAAGAAGGCCAAGTGCCTAGAGCTCACTGCTCAATTACAAAATGGGAAGTCTCATTGACTTACAAAATGGATTATATAAATCCAATGTCTTGTACTACTTCAAAATAACATCTACCATGCCAGATCCAGCATCAGTTTATAGCTCTGCTTCATACATAAACCCTTAACCTATAATTCGCATAATAGGTCTACCTTATTTTGCCTATATATTTCCTTCCATCTTCTACAAAATGTTGTACAATGATCTCTTATATATATGAGTCATTTTACAACTTGCCAAGTCAGCTTACAATGATTTTACAATAATTTACAAAATATATTATATACAAAATTCCTGTCGGCTTCTGTGCCGGTATGCTTCCTTTCACTGTCGGTGTCGGTGGTCTTTGTGTTGGTGTCATAGGATTGTAAGGTTGCCATCAATGACAAAAGCTTCAATCACCTACAATATCTCATTGGAGTGTGCATTTGCCAACAAATTTTGAACTGACAATTGAGATGATCATAAATGAACCAATACAGAGTGCACCGATACAGAATGTGGATCCAGTCACACCAGCATCATCAGAGAATTCCACAGTGACTAAAGAACAACAACATATGAATAAACCCAGGCATGTAAGATTGAATCACTCAGAAAATTGGATAATTGGGAATAAGTATCAAGGTGTTATGACAAGAGGAAGACTAGCAAACGAAGATGTATGTTTAATTTCTCAAATTGAACTAGCATCTATTATTGAGGCTTGTGAAGATAAATTTTAGATAAAAGCTATGGAAGATGAATTGGAACAAATTGAAAAGAACATTACATGGACATTGGTTCCCCGACCTAAAGACAAAAATGTAATTGGAACCAAATGGGTATTTCAAAATAAACTTAGTGAAGGTGGTAAGGTAATCAGGAACAAAGCAATATTAGTCTGTAAAGGATATTCACAGAAAGAGGAAATTGATTATAATGAAACCTTTGTACCTGTAGCTATAATTGAGGTAGTCAGATTATTTCTTGTATTTTCAGCTCATAAGAACTATAAAGTATATCAGATGGATGTGAAATGTGCATTTCTGAATGGTGATCTTGAAGAGGAAGTTTACATTGAACAACTTGATGGATTTTTATTGATAAATGATAAAGATATGGTTTGCAGGTTAAGGAAAGCTTTATATGGATTGAAGTAAGCTCCTAGAACTTGGTATGCTAGATTGGATAAATATCTTTTAAAGCTTGGTTACACTAAAGGTAATGCTGACAGTGACTTATATTTCAAAGTGACTAATGATGAGATCTTGGTTATTGAATTCTTTGGTGATGATATCATTTTTGGAGAAGAAGATGGATTGTGTAAGGATTTTTCTAACAAGATGCAGGAATAATTTGAAATGTCTATGATTGGGGAGATAAAATTCTTTTTAGGATAGCAGATCTCACAAACTGATAAAGGTATATTCATATGTCAAAAAAAAGTACATGAAGGAACTACTGAAGAAATTTGGTATGGAAAACTCTAAACCGGTAAGTACTCCTATGACTACAACTAAAAAATTGACATTGAAGGATCATTCAGCTCCTGTTAATCCGACAAGGTACAAATCTATGATTGGAGGTTTACTATATTTGACACAAACAAGACCTAATATTATGAATGCAGTATGTATTGTTTCAAGATTTCAGAGTAATCCTAAAGAAAATCATGAATCAACAGTGAAATGGATTTTTCGGTATCTACAAGGCACACCAAATCTTGGTTTATGGTATCCTAAAGGTGAAAATTTTGATTTATGTGCATACACCAATGCTAATTGGGTAGGAGATGTAGATGAAAGGAAGAGCACCACTAGCAGCAAATTCTTTCTTAGTAGCATATTGATTTCATGGATAAGAAAGAAGCAAAGTTGTACATCTTTATCAATAGCAAAATCAAAATATGTTGCAGAAACAACTAATTGTACACAGGTATTATGGATTAAGAAAATGTTGAAGGACATAAAGGTAAAATGCAAAGAATCTATAATCATCTATTTTGATAATTCAATAGTAATTAATATATCAAAGAATCCGATATTTCACTCTAAGACTAAACATGTTTCTATCAAATACAATTTTCTGAAAGTGAATGTTGAAGCAAAAGAAGTAAGATTGGTCTATGTGAATACTAAAGAGAAGATTGCATATATCTTTACAAAGCCTTTGCCTAAGGAAACTTTTGAATACTCAGAGAAAAGCTTGGGATAATACCCCCACTGACAGAGACTTAGATGATTGAAGATTGGTATCAAACTGGCAGAAACTAACAGAGAAATCTTTTTTCTGGCGTTGATGGAGGAGAGCTACTTCTTAGGGGGAGTAGTTGGTATTAATTGGTTGTATGTTCTGGTATTTTTATTGCTTTGGCATTTGATGTCAAAGGGGGAGAGATTATTGATTGGGGGAGAGATATTTACTCTTTGTATTCTGGTTTTCATTTCTGGTACTGATCTCTTCTGGAGATTGTTGGTTTTTGGTTTTTGGCATTTTGCTTTGGCACTTAGATATTTTTACATCTAGTGCTGCCATCAATGCCAAAGGGGGAGATTGTTGGTATTATGGATGTGTTGCATTAGTTTTATCATTGATGTCAACACTTATCCTTCTGGAGATCTATGGTTATATTGAACCGACACATTGTGTTCACCGGCAAGTTCAGTGACGTATGCACAGTCACCAATATATTGTTCACCGATAGGTTATATGGTTCACCGACACTGATGATGACTTGTTATCATTTGGAGATCACTTGATTATGTCAAAGACATGGTATGGATACTTGGTTTTGGTATTATGGTTATTGGTCTAATCGGGTTGACATATTTGTTGTAACCGGCAAATTGGTCTAGGTTATGGACCGGTATGCACTATCTATTCCTAATAAGCACGTCACGTTATGGAGATGACTTATTGATTAGATATTATTGTAAATGTATTGAGTTGACATTTTGTATTGCATCAAGACTTATTTTTAATTGATTTAATTGTAATATTCTTAGTGAGCCGACCTACACATTTGGTCCTAGGTTTTGTATATATGTAAGGTCTCATTTGTGAGATGAGATATATGATGATATATGGTATATAAGGTTATGGTATTGTAACATGGTATGTGTGAATATTGAACATCATATGAGAAGACCATAGAGAAGGTTCAGGGAAGATTTGAAGGTGTTTGTTAGAGCTTAATTGGTACATAATCTAGCATTAGAGATGCTATTTTGAAGAGTACATTATTCTAGGATTTAACCATCCTACTATAGTTATTGCAACTCCCATTTGAGCAGTGTGCTCTAGGCGGTTGGCCTTTCTACATGTGTAGACCCCATTTGTATACACATACTATTTGTAGTAGTATCATCTGATTGTGGGTAAGGTTTCCCACCATGGTTTTTCCCTTTACCAGGTTTCCACATACAAATCTTTGTGTTATATATTGTGGATGTTGTTTCTCTTTCTGTTTCATCCATTAAGTTTCACCGGTATTAATATTAACTATTAATCTATTAATCGACATTAAGTTTGGTTTACCGGTATTAAGTATCAAGTTTGATTAAGTTATAAGTGGGTTGAAATTCATTGACAACTAATTCACCCCCCTCCCCTCTCAATTGGCCTTCTGGTTCCTAACAACCCTTACCAAAGGCTACTTTTGAGTTTCTTAGAGGTAAACTAAGGGTTAGACCCCTACATCGGAAGAACTAGAATGATGGAGATCCATCAATCTTGTGGATTTCATGTTTATTTTTCACTAAGAGTTGATGAAGGTACAGTCTACTCCTTTGGGGAGCAAGTCTGGTGTAAAGTTCTAATTTATGTAGGAGAGATGATGGAAGAGGCAACAACATAATTGATGACAAGTGATGCATTTACATATTTGGCATTGTTGTCAAAGGGGGAGAAGAAAAGAATATAAATTAGATATGGCAAACATGTGAGAAGTTGAAGATCAGATTGAGTGAAACATTGGGTTAGGGGGAGATGACAAAAGGAGAACCCGTATTCTGATTGTATATCTGATTAGTATTTCCATCAATTCCAAAAGGGGAGATTATTGGCATTCGGTATAACTGATATAGATAACGCCATGCGGTTGAAGTTGGATGACTGCACCGGTAAAGGATAGAAGTTTATTTGTGATGACGAGATTGAGATTGTATGAATAGATAATATGATTAGTTATTTGTGTTGTCATTTCCAGCAACTAATGTTCCTAATATTTTGTTTTGTCATCTAAGTGATTTGGTTTACCGAAAGATAGCATTTACCAGTAGTGAGCTAAAGTCAGTGAAATAGGACTTTAACTGGTAAAGAAGAATCATTTTGATTGGATCGGTTGATTGGCGATGATTGGTGATTTATGGTTTGGATGGTGAACTTGTATCATGGAAAGGTGTTTATGACCAGAACCAGGACTTGTGATGATTATTGAAAGGCATGTTTTAAATTTCTGATGAAATTTTGCTAAGGTTTTAGTAGGGTTTAAGGACTGGTGAAGAAATCATAAAAATGGTAATGATTTCTGTTATGATGGTGATCAATAGTGAGTCTACATAAAGTTGGTAACATGACACAACCTACTTAAAACATTTGATAGTTTTTTTAATTCAAGGAAGATTTTCTTGGGAATCATTGAAATGCTTAGTAGAGTGTTTTGAGGATATAGATCGGATTTCTGTGATGCGATATGATAAATAAATGATTGATATTGCATTGCAATTTATTGTAATGATCTAGATAGCAATCTACGATGATCTTTTGTGATCTTATTGTAAATTCATGATGCAATTAGGTTTTGTGGCTGACCTAGTTGAGATGGCTATTTAGGTTGACACAGTTGATGTTTATTGTGTTGGTGGTCTTAGAGAATGTGTTAAGCCATCCAAGTGAAGTGTGAGACCTACCTAAGAGTTCTAGAGTGTTGTGTATAACTAGATCTAAGCAAGCAAGCAGATAAGTGCAAGTAAAAAGATCATTTTCTTATTGTTGTTCCCTAACAATTGCAGCAGGTTAAATCCTTTGATCGGGTAGGTTCTAATAGGCCTTAAACATTTAAGGCCCCTAACAGGGAAGCTCTTAAAAGAGTGTTAAATCCTCTCATGAGTTTCATCCTAATGGATCATCAAGCTCCTGATCAAGTTTCAAGGAAAATCCCCTAACCGGGTAACTCCTAACAGAGTTTTCTTTTAACCAGGCATACTTCAAAAGAGTACAAATATTTGTGGGTGCCAATTCCCATCGTGGTTTTCTCCCTATTTGGGTTTCCACATCAAAAACATATGGTGTTCATGTGTGGAATTTTTTCATGTGATATTCTTGTTTATATTTCATTTCAAGCATTATTTATGAGACACCGGTTATGATGTTTAATCAAAAGTTTGTCAAGGGTTATCGGTACTGATAAGAAGTTGTTTGAGAAAGTATTTTATCTTATTGATAAGGTTAATGAGTTGGTAATTGATCAAGTTTATATGATTAATTTTGTGGTGAAAGTATTGGTAAATGATTTGATTAATGTGTTAAGAAAATCTGATAAAGGTATTAGATTTGATTACATAAGTTGAGATATTTGTTAAATGATTTCAAATCTGAGATAAGCTGAAATAAGTTTGATTTTGAGTTAAAGTTAGAATTGGTCTTAATATTGATTCACCCCCTCTTAGTATTAACTGGATCCTCATAGGATTAACAATTGGTATCAGAGCTTTGGTCCACTATGTGTAGAAAGCCTAACCACTTGAGGAAAAGATTTTGAGGAATTTAAGATGATGAAGAAAGAGGATCCCAAGTTCAACAAGGATAACTACAAGATCTGGAAAGACAGAATGAAGATCTACATCAAAGGTCTTGGTGCACAATATTGGAAGCAAGTTGAAACAACATATGTTTCTCCTACCACTACTCCCTTGACAATGAATGAACTCAAAGAACAAGAAGATAACATGAAAGCCCTAGAAGCTATTGTAAGTACTTTATCTGATTCTGAATATATTGAGGTTCAAGGATTGGGAACTGCAGGTGAGGTTTGGGAAACATTAGAGACAATCTATGGAGGAGATGAGCATGTTCAAATAGAAAAAGAGGAAAGTTTGACAGGAAAGTTAGATGACATGAGAATGCTTGAAGAAGAGAATATTAGACAGTATGATTAGAGAATGAACAAAGTTGTTGGTGGGATTAAGAGTGCTAGAGGCAAAATAGAAGATGACACAATAGTAAGGAAAATGATCAGAACTCTTCAACCTCAGTATGCTATAAGAGTATCGGAAATCCAAGAACTTAGATCTATTTCAAAGGATAAGGTAAGTGTTGATTCATTGATTGGTAAGCTGATAGCTTTTGAGTTAAATAGTTTTGACAATAGTGTGTCAAACTCTACTGAATCTACCTTTAAAGCTTTTGTTACTAGTTCATCTTCTAGAAAAGGAAAAGATATATGTCAAAATCATGAGTGCAGAACAAGTCATGGAAGCAACCAAGGAATAAAGACATTGAAGATCAAGTGATGCAACTTGAAGCATTGTTAGCAAAGAGATTTCGAACAGACACTGATAAATATATAGGAAAGATACCTTTGAAGTGTTTCTCTTGTAATAAAATTGGTCAAATTGCTTTTAATTTCCCTAACACCAATAAGAAAGAAAATTTTAGAAGATTCAAAGGGAAGGGCAGGAAAAATTGTTATGTTGCAGTAGATGAAGGTGTGACCAATGAGGAGTCAAAAGAAGAAGATGACAATGAAGAAATTGTGTTTGTAGTTGTGAAGGAGGAACTGACTGATAAAAGGCACTAGTATCTCATATGGAGAATAGTGATGAATGGATTACAGATAGTGGTTTCTCACACCACATGATCGGAGACCAAAGTAAGTTCATAACCCTTAATGAATTTGATGGAGGTGTTGTTAGATTTGGGAACAACTCTCCTTGCATGGTGAAAGGTAAAGGTTCGATCTCTCTAAATAGAAAGAGTAATAGTGATGACGTATTTTGGGTTGATGGTATTAAGAATAATATTTTAAGTGCTGGTCAGCTCAATGATAAAGGTTATTTGTTTGAGTTTAAGAGTTGAGTTTGCCAAATTCTTGGAGGTAATGGTGAACTGATTGCTACTGGGAAGCAAACTAGAGTTAACTTATTCCATTTGAATAGTAATGTTAATAATTGTCTGGTTGCAAGAATGGAAGACAGTTGGTTATGGCATAAAAGATGTTGTCATGTTAATTTTGATAATTTGATTAAGATAAACAAGCCAAGTGTTATAATAGGATTACCACAACTTGTCAAACCGGATAGTGTGATATGCAAAGATTGTCAAATAGGTAAGATGACCTCTATTTCTTTCAAGAGCAAGAACATTATTTTTGAGAATGTTTTATATTTCGTACATATTGATCTCTATGGCCCCATGAGAACAAAGAGTTATTATGGTGATAGGTATTTCATGATCTTCACCAATGACACAAGGGAAATCAAAGGCATGGAAAATTTGGTAGATTACGTCATAGGGCTATGAGAACCCACATGATGGAGGTTCAATAACTCCTAAAACTCCACCAGAAGGGCCACACCACCACCATAAAATATAGGGTATAAGTATAAATATGACTTCTCCTTCATTAATCATTCAACTATGGCCACATTAGGGGTTACTAAAGCCATATTGATTGTAATTTCTCAATTAAAAAGGTGACCGTGTATCCTCCAGAAGATTCACTGCCTCACACTCAAAAACACAACCATCATGAGGATAGCCAATTCTACTCAATAGAGTTTCATCTTCCTCTAGTATTAGGTTTACAAAAACACAACCATTGAGTAAAACACCTAAACTCACACCAAATTCTAAGGAGGAGTCTCACAATAGGGAAAACATATATAAATATAATAGGTATATATATAATCATCAAGTGCCAAAGCACAAACTAAGGACACTTATCATCCCTTGAATATGTCAACCATATGTGTAGTTAGGGATTCTACATACATACATGGCACAATGAGTACCAACAATCAATAAAATAACAAGATCAATGGTGCATGAAGCACCAAAACAACGACACCTTGAGCACAAAGCACTAGGTACAACAAGGTATCAACCATAGAAGAAAGAATAAACTTCAAATGCAAATTACAATGTGTAAAGTACACCTCATTCACAATCCAGCATATGCATTCATACATAAACAATGATACCTAAGGAAAGCATAAACATTCATATAGGATTAGCAGAATCTACAATTCATTATATTTTAATGATTTATGTATTAAAAAATTACATATATGATCAATCACACATCTCTTAATAATTTCAATATAAGTTATGAAATTACATTGACATTTTATCATGAAAAAATATTTTAAATATTCTATTTAATCACAACTCTAACTAATTAGAAATAACATATAGTACATTCTCTATGATATCCCCCCTTGTAAATAATATCAAAGGTTCATAATGAATGTGATAGAAACAATACATAACACATAACAAGGTCAATAGTATTAAACATTTAGAATAGCCACCATAAAATATTGAAAAAGAAAACTCAAGTGGGAAAATTATCAAGTTCAACATTAAATCATAAATTGTTGACAATTCCAACAATAAATCAAGTATAAAAAGCATCACAAAAAAGATAGAGAGAGGAGTTTTATGACCAGTCCAAGCATAATAAATTTTAAAAATTTAGTTCTTGCCCAATGCACACATGGAACAACTCATTAATAAATTCAATAAATCACCCATCATGGAACGAACTCACATTACAAAGTGAATATTATCAGCCACATATAAGGGAGTAACTACTGCGTGACACCCAAGGACATAATATCTAGGATGAATTAGAAAACTTACCCAAAACAAGAGACAATTAAATCATACTACACTTAATTATTTAAAAAAATTTATGCAAAAACATATGCAATCATTATTCTACCTACATGCAATAATTTACTATTTTTAATGTAATGTGATCCTTTCCTTAAGAAAGAAAACTTATGAAATTATTTGTTTATGCAAGAAGATATACACAAGGAGAGATAATGTGTCTCTCACACAAAGAATACACTTAATACATGCCCAAGGTTCACTTAAGATGTCACATTCATGAGTTAACTAAATTAACAAGGGTCTCACACAAGATACATCTTAATATCTTATTTGTTGGTATTATGGATGACTTCGTCATGTATTGCATTGATTTTGTCATTTATGTCAACACTTATCTTCTTGGAGGTCTACATTATTGGTTTACTATTGAACCGACAATATGGTTCACCAGTATGGTTAGTGGCAATATGGTTGAACCCGAAATATGGTTCACCGGTATGGTAAGATCTTATTGAAGATCAGGGAGATGTGATATGGTATGAGTGTGTTTGTATATTGAATAACAAAAATAAACAAATCCTTGTGTGAATGATGTAGACATTATTTGAAGGTTGAAGGAAGGTGTTTGACACTCATGTCCAGAGCTTAAACCAGTACTGAATCCAACATTGTAGATGCTATTTTGAGAAGTACATTATCATTGGATTTAACCATCCAATTGTGTAGTCAGTGTGACTCCTATTTTGTGATTGAGTAGTGAGCTCTAGGCAGTTGGCTTTTCTGCATGTACCGACCCCATTTGTATACACATACTATTTGCAGTAGTATCATCTGATTGTGGGTAAGGTTTCCCACCATAGTTTTTCCCATACTGGGTTTCCACTTCAAAATCTTTGTGTCATGTGTTGTGGATGTTGTTTCTCTTTCTGTTTCATGCATTAAGTTAAACTGGTACTGCTATAACTGTTAAACTATTTTACCGACACTTAAGTTTGGTTTACCAGCATTAAGTTTAAGTTGGAATAATTTTCATTTGGTTTATAATTTATTGAGAATTGGTTTACAACTGATTCACCCCCATCTTATTTGTCCTTTCTGAGTCCTAATAATTGGTATTAGACCTAAGTTCTCTTTTTGCAGAAGCCTAACAGCTTGAGGAGATCCTATGACAACAAATATTTCCAGGAAGGATAGTCCAAGCCTTGATGGAACTAACTAAGTCATATGGAAGATCAGAATGGAAACACATCTGAACTGCATTGCAAGACATGTATGGGATGTTACCAAGAATGGCTATGTTGCTCCCACTCCAAATTAACCCCATCCACTGACATTAGGTAAGGACTTGGAGAATGATTCCAAAGAAAGAGAAGAACTTTTGAGCGCATTATCAGATCAACAAATCATGGGATTATCAGACAGATCTACTGCTAAAGCTATTTGGGATAAACTAGAAACATTGAATGAAGGAGATACTACTGTCTATATTACAAAACTGGAATGTTGCCAGGTTAGGTATGAAAACTTAAAAAATGGAAGAAGATGAAATAATATCAGAAGTTATGGAAAGAGTTAATGAAATTGTTTTAGGAATACAATGTTGTGAAGGATCCTTAAGTGAAGATGAAATTGTGTCTAAAGTTTTAAAAGCATTGCCACCCGCTTACAAAATGAAAGTGACTTCTATTAATGAAATGAGAACAATGCCTAATACTTCAATTTTTAGAGATACTTTGGTTGCAAAACTTTCAATATTTGAGCTTGAGGAATTTGGTCATGTTGCTACAGTCAAGAATGAATTAGTTTTCAAAGTAGCATCAACATCATCATCATCTGACAAAACTGATTGGAAAGAACTTTATGCAAAAGAACTTGAAGATATGAGAAGAGAAAATGAAGAACTTGAAGAACTTGAAGAACTATTTGCAAGGAAGATTCCTAAAGGTCTAGCAGGAAGTAAGTATGAAGGTAAAGCACCTTTCAAATGTTTTAATTGCAATAAAGTTGGTCACATGGCTTCTAGATATCCTGATAGACATGCAAGATTAAGGGAGGAAGCAAAAAGATCATATAAGAGTAACCCTGGATATCAGAGATATAAATTTAAGAAAAACATAGATAAGTCATGCTACTATGCAAATGAAGGTGTTACAGATGATTCAGTTAAAGATTCAACAGATAGCGGATGGGCTTTTTGTTGCAATAAAATAAGATCAACCGGAACCTATTGTCAAACCGGTAGAGAAGGCACTGGCAGCAAAAATTGAAAAAAAAGGATGAATGGATTATAGATAGTGGATGCTTGCATCATATGACTGGTGATAAAAGAAAATTCTTATCTATTTAGGAAATTCATGGAGGTCTAGTAAGGTTTGGAGATGATAAAGCTTGTTTAATCAAAGGAAAAGACACTATATCTTTGGATGGTAAGCACAATACTGACAATGTTCATTATGTAGAAGGTTTAAAGCATAATCTTTTGAGTATTGGTCAGTTAGTGGAAAAAGGATTTCAATTACAATTCAAGAATGGAAAATGCAAAATCATAAACAGAACTGGATTGGAGATTGCAATTGGTAATTAGACTAAAGGTAATATCTTTCACTTGAATAACAATGATAAGACATGTTTAATTGCACAGATTGATGAAGGTTGGTTATGGCATAAAAGAATCTGTCATGTGAATTTTGATTGCATTGTAAAGATCAGTTCAACTAAGGTAGTAAGGGATTTACCTAAGATTGTGAAACCTCATAATCTGATATGTAAGGAATGTCAAATGGGAAAGCAAGTTAGAACTAAGTTTAAGAGCATTACTGAGAAATCCAATAATATTCTTGATTTAATTCATAACTGGAGAGAAGAAGTTAATACAATGGTTTACACTTTCAACAGAGTTCACATCAAAAGTGAAACCAATAAGACCACTTATGAACTGTGGTTTGGTCATATTCCTATTCTTAAGTATTTCAGAATATTTTGAAGCAAATGTTACATTAGAAGAGATGAGTATATTGCCAAATTTGGTCCTAGAAGTGATGAAGGAATATTTATTGGTTATTCATCTAGAAGTAAGGCATATAGATGTTATAATAAAAGGTTACAAAAAATCATTGAGAGTACTAATGTGAAGATAGATGAAAATTTTAGAGGAGATTCAAGATCTATAGAACCGGAAGTTGAAATAATTATAGATCAATTGACATTGATTGCATAGGTACAGAGTGAAGATCCAGTCACACCGACATCATTAGGAAACTCAACTGTGATTGAAGAACAATAGCCTATGAATGTTAATCAGAACAAACCTAGGTATGTAAGATTGAATCATTCAGAGAATCAGATAATTGGAAACAAGAATCAAGGTGTTATGACTAGAGGAAGATTAGAAAATAAAGAGGTATGTTTAATTTCTCAAGTGGAACCAGCATCTGTTATTGAAGCATGTCAGGATGAAAATTGGATAAAAATAATGGAAGATGAATTAGAACAAATTGAAAAGAATAATACTTGGACATTGGTTCCCTCAGCTAAGGACAAAAATGTAATTGGAACTAAATGGGTGTATAGAAATAAACTTAATGAAGATGGTGAAGTAATCAGGAACAAAGCAAGATTAGTTTGTAAAGGTTATTCACTGAAAGAAGGAATTGATTATAATGAAACCTTTACAGCGGTAGCCAGAATTGAGGAAGTTAGACTATTTTTGGCATTTGCAGCTCATAAGAACTATAAAGTTTATCAGATGGATGTAAAATGTGCATTTCTGAATGGAGATCTAGAGGAGGAAGTTTACATTGAACAACCTGATGGATTTTCTTTGACAAATAATAAGGATATGGTTTGCATGTTAAGGAAATCTTTATATGGATTGAAGCAAGCTCCTAGAGCTTGGTATGCTAGAATGGATAAATATCTTTTGAAGTTTGGTTACACAAAAGGTAATGTTGACAACAATTTGTATTACAAATTTAACAATGATGATATTTTGGTTATTGAACTCTTTGTATATGATATCATTTTTGGAGGTGAAGATGGATTATGCAAAGACTTTGCTAACAAGATGCAGGAAGAATTTGAAATGTCTATGATTGGAGAGATAAAATTTTTTCTAGGTTTGCATATTTCACAAACAGATAAAGGTGTATTCATATGTCAAACAAAGTACTTCAAGGAACTCTTGAAGAAATTTTGTATGGAAAATTCCAAACCGGTAAGTACTGCTATGACTACAACTAATAAGTTGACATTGAAGGATGATTCATCTCCTATTAATTCGACAAGGTACAAATATATGACTTGAGGATTATTGTACTTAACACAAACAAGACCTGATATAATGAATGTGGTATGTATTGTTTCAATATTTCAAAGCAATCCTAAAGAAAATTATGAATCAGAAGTTAAAAGGATTTTCCGATATCTACAAGGCATAACAAATCTTCGTTTATGGTATCCTAAAGATGAAAATTTTGATTTATGTGCATACACTGATGCAAATTAGGTAGGAGATGTAGATGATAGAAAGAGTACCACTGGTGGTGAATTATTTCTTGGTAGAAGATTGATTTCATGGATATGTAAGAAGTAGATTTGTACATCATTATCAATAGCAAAATTAGAATATGTTGCAGCAACAACTAATTGTACTCAGGTATTATGGATCAAGAAAATGTTGAAGGATATAAAGGTAAAATGCAAAGAACCAATAATCATTTATTATGATAATTCAGCAGCAATTGATATATCAAAAAATACGGTATTTCACTCTAAGACAAAGCATGTTTCTATTAAGTACAATTTTCTAAAAGAGAATATTGAAGCAAATGAAGTGAAATTGGTTTATGCGAATAATAAAGAGAAAATTTCAGATATCTTTACAAAGCCTTTGCCTAAGGAAACATTGTAATATCTCAGAGAGCATCTTGGGGTAATTTCCCCATTGGGAGAAACTTAGATAATGAAGATTGGCATCAAACCGGCAAGGACTAACAAAAAAATCTTTTTCCGGATTTGATGGAGGAGAGCTACTTCTCAGGAGGAGTAGTTAGCTGAATATTATGTTTTGACTTCTTAACTTCTTTGGCATTTGATGTCAAAGGGAGAGAGATATCTATGGAAAAAAATTATTCCTTGGGGGAGAGATATATTCTTGGAGAGATGTATTTTGGTTTTGGTTCTGTAACAAACTTTGTATTGATCTATCTTTGGGAGATTGATTGGTTTATTGGTTTTTGGCATTCTGTTTTCAACACTTAGATGTTTTTCCATCTAGTGTTTCCATCAATGCCAAAGGGGGAGATTGTTGGTATTATGGATGACTTCATCATGTGTTGCATTGATTTTGTCATTGATGTCAACACTTATCTTCTTGGAGGTCTACATTATTGGTTTGCTGTTGAACCGGAAATATGGTTTACTGGTATGGTTAGTGTCTTATGCACAATCACTAGTATATGCTCACCAGCAGGTTATATGGTTCATCGACAACAATGATAACTTGAAGATCATTTGGTTATGTCAAAGACATGTATTAGAAGTTTGGATTTAGTGTTTTTCTTATTGGTCTAATCAAGTTGATAGATTTATCTTAACTGGCAAATAGGTCTAAGTTATGAACCAGTACATGTTATCTATTCCAAATCAGCATGACATATTATGGAGATGGTTTAGTGATTAGATATTGTGGTAAATGTATTGAGCCAACATGTTGTATCGCATCAAGACTTATTTTGTAATTGATTTAATTGTAATATCTTTAGTGACCCGACCTATACATTTGGTCTTAGGTTTTGTATATATGTTTGTAAGATCTTATTCAAGATTGGGGAGATGTGATATGGTATGAGTGTGTTTGAATATTGAAGAATAATAATATCCTTGTGTGAATCACACAAACATTATTTGAAGGTTGAAGAAAGGTGTTTGACACTCATGTTTAGAGCTTAAACTGGTAGTGAATCTAGCATTGCAGATGCTATTTTGAGCAGTACATTATCATTAGATTTAACCATCCAATTGTGTAGTCAGTGTGACTCCTATTTTGTGATTGAGAAGTGAGCTCTAGGCGGTTGGCCTTTCTACATGTGCAGACCCCATTTGTATACACATACTATCTGCAGTAGTATCATCTGATTGTGGGTAAGGTTTCCCACTGTGGTTTTTCCCTTACTAGGTTTCCACTTCAAAATCTTTGTGTCATGTGTTGTAGATGTTGTTTCTCTTTCCGTTTCATGCATTAAGTTAAACCGATACTACTATAACTATTAAACTATTTTACCCGCACTTAAGTTTGGTTTATCAACATTAAGTTTAAGTTAGAATAATTTGCATTTGGCTTATAATTTATTGAGAACTAGTTCACAACTGATTCACCTCCCCCTCTTAGTTTTCCTTCTTGGGTCCTAACAATTGGTATCAAAGCTAAGTCCCCTTTTTGCAGAAGCCTAACAGCTTGAGGAGATCCTATGGCAACAAATATTTTTAGAAAGGACAATCCAAAACTTGATGGAACTAAGAAAGGCAGATGGAAGATCGGAATGGAAACACATCTGAACTACATTGGAAGAGATGTAAGGGATGTTAATAAGAATGGCTATGTTGCTCCTACTCTGAATCAACCTCATCCACCGACATTAGGTAAGGACTTGGAGAATGATTTCAAAGCAAAAGAAGCACTTCTAAGCGCATTATCATATCAGCAAATCATGGGATTATCACACATATCTACTGTTAAAGCTATTTGGGATAAATTGGAAACATTGAATGAAGGAGATACCACTATCAAGAGTGTAAAACTAGAATGTTACCAGGCCAGGTATGAAAACTTAAAAATGGAAGAAGATGAAAGAATTTCTACATTTATGGAAAGAGTTAATGAAATTGTTTTAGGAATACAATGTTGTGGAGGATCCTTAAGTGAAGATGAAATTGTGTGTAAAGGTTTAAGAGCATTGCCACTGGCTTACAACATGAAAGTGACTGCTATTAATGAAAAGAGAACAATGCCTAATACTTCAATTTCTAGAGATCCTTTGGTTGGGAAACTTTCAACATTTGAGCTTGAGGAATTTGGTCTTGTTGCTACAGTCAAGAATGAATTAGCTTTCAAAGAAGCATCATCATCATCTGACAAAATTGATTGGAAAACACTTTATTCAAAAGAACTTGAAGAACTTGAAGCACTATTTGCAAGGAAGATGCCTAATGGTCCAGCAAGAAGTAAGTATGAAGGTAAAGCACCTTTCAAATGTTTTAACTACAATAAAAGTGGGTCATATGGCTTCTAGATGTCTCGATAGACATGAAAGATTAAGGGAGGAAGCAAAAAGATCATATAAGACTAACCCTGAATATCATAGATGTAGATTTAAGAAAAATAGAGATAAGTCATGTTACTATGCGGTTGAAGATGTTAGTGATGATTCAGATGAAGATCTAGTAGAAAGCAGATGGGATTTTGTTGCAATAAAAGAAGATCAATTGACACCTATTGTCAAACCAATAGAGAAGGCACTGGAAACAAAAATTGAAGAAAAGGATAAATAGATTATAGATAGTGGATACTCACATCATATGACTGGTGTTAAAGGAAAATTCTTATCTTTTCAGGAAATTAAATGGAGGTCTAGTAAGGTTTGGAGATGATAAAGCTTGTTTAATCAAAGGAAAAGGCACTATATCTTTGGATGGTAAGAACAATACTGACAATGTTTATAATGTAGAAGGTTTAAAGCATAATCTTTTGAGTATTGGTCAGTTAGTAGAAAAAGGTTTTCAGTTACAATTCAAGAATGGAAAATGCAAAATCATAAACAGAACTGGATTGGAGATTGCAACCGGTAATCAGATTAAAGGTAACATCTTTCACTTGAATAATAGTGATAAGACATGTTTAATTTCACATATTGATGAAGGTTGGTTATGGCATAAAAGAATCTCTCATGTGAATTTTGATTGCATTGTAAAGATCAGTTCAACTAAGGTAGTAAGGGATTTACCTAAGATTGCCAAACCTCATAATCCGATATGTAAGTAATGTCAAATGGGAAAGAAAGTTAGAACTAAATTTAAGAGCATTACTGAGAAATCCAATAATATTATTGATTTAATTCATACTGATTTATGTTGTCCAGCAAGAACAAGAAGTCTATAGGGTGATAGATACTTTATGCTAATAATTGACTATTATTCTAGAATGTGTTGGGTTACTTTTCTCAGGGAGAAATCAGAAGCTTTTGGAAGATTCAAGATATTCAAGGCAATTGTAGAAAATGAAACTGATAAGAAAATCAAATGCTTAAGATCAGATCAAGGAGGAGAATTTACATCTAGAGAATTTAATGCATTCTGTGAAGTGAATGGAATCAAAAGACAACTATTAGCACCCTGGACACCCCAATAGAATGGAGTTGTGGAAAGGAAGAACAAAACTATTCTAGATGCAGCAAGAACCTTGTTGATGGAATCAAATATACCTCATAAGTACTGGAGAGAAGAAGTTAATATAGTGGTTTACACTTTCAATAGAATTCACATCAAAAGTGAAACCGGTAAGACCCCTTATGAACTATGGTTTGGTCATATTCCTACTCTTAAATATTTTAGAATATTTGGAAGCAAATGTTACATTAGAAGAGATGAGTATATTGACAAATTTGATCCTAGAAGTGATGAAGGAATATTTATTGGTTATTCATCTAGCAGTAAGGCATATAGATGTTATAATAAAAGGTTATAGAAAATCATTGAGAGTACTAATGTGAAGATAGATGAACATTTTAGAGGAGATTCGAGATTTGTAGAACCGGAAGTTGAAATGATTATAGATCAATCAACATAGATTGCACATGTACAGAGTGAAGATCTAGTCACACCGACATCATCAAGAAACTCAACTATGACTGAAGAACAACAGCCTATGAATGTTAATAAGAACAAACCCAGGTATGTGAGATTGAATCGTTCAGAGAATCAGATAATTGGAAACAAGAATCAAGGTGTTATGAGTAGAGGAAGATTGTCAAATGAAGAGGTATGTCTAATTTCTCAAGTTGAACTAGCATTTGTTATCAAATCATGTCAAGATGAACATTGGGTAAAAGCAATGGAAGATGAATTAGAACAAATTGAAAAGAATAATACTTGGACATTGGTTCCTTGGCCTAAAGACAAAAATGTAATTGGAACTAAATGGGTATATAGAAATAAACTTAATGAAGATGGTGAAGTAATTAGGAACAATAAAAGATTAGTTTGTAAATGTTATTCACAGAATGAAGGAATTGATTATAATGAAACCTTTACACCGGTAGCCAAAATTGAGGTAGTTAGACTATTTCTTGCATTTGTAGCTCATAAGAACTATATAGTTTATCAGATGGATGTAAAATGTGCATTTATGAATGGATATCTAGAGGAGGAAGTTTACATTCAACAACCTGATGGATTTTCTTTGACAAATAATAAGGATATGGTTTGCAGGTTAAGGAAAGCTTTATATTGATTGAAGCAAGCTCCCAAAGGTTGGTATGCTAGATTGGATAAATATCTTTTGAAGCTTGGTTACACAAAAGGTAATGCTAACAATAATTTGTATTACAAAGTTACTAATGATGATATTTTAGTTTTTGAAGTCTTTGTAGATGATATCATTTTTGGAGGTGAAGATGGATTATGTAAAGACTTTGATAACAAGATGCAGGAAGAATTTGAAATGTCTATGATTGGAGAGATAAAGAAATTTCTAGGTTTGCAAATTTCACAAACAGATAAAGGTATATTCATATGTCAAACAAATTATTTGAAGGAACTCTTGAAGAAATTTGGTATTGAAAATTCCAAACTGGTAAGTACTCCTATTACTACAACTAATAAATGAAGCTCTCCTATCGAAACAAGTCTGGAGAATTCGAAACTGGTAAGTACTCCTATGACTACAAGGTGGTTTGGGCTTGAGGAGAATTCAAACCTTAAATGAAGCTCTCCTATCCAAACAAGTTTGGAGAATGTTCCATTTAAATACTAAATGGTGTAAAATTTGGCAAAGTAAGTACTCTCTTCAGTCCTCAACTCTTTCTTCTTCTATCAATTTGGATCTTAGCATCAATGGATCCCACATATGGAATCATGCCTCTAAATGTAAAGAAAGTTTAGCCAAAGGAATGATCTGGAAAGTTAAATTCTAGGAGGATCCTTGGCTATTTGATAAACCTTTAGTAGAAATCAATGAATGGGCCCCCAATGCTCCCTCTTGTATTAGAACTTTTGGTGCCTTAGTTGCTGAGTACTGGACTGGCAAAAAATAATAGAATATTGAAAGTATCCATCCTAGCCTTTCTAAGCTCAAGATCCATCTGTCTGCGGTTTGGTTGAACAAAGAGGTGGATTCCCTGATTTGGAAACATGATCCCAAAGGTACCTTAAATGTTTCCTCTATGTATTGTGTCCTATCCCCCACTCTTTCAGGTAACCCCTTTTGGTCTAAAGCCTGGATTAGAGGCCTAACCCCCAAAATCAACTTCTTCTTCTAGACTATCCTCCAAAGTAAAATCTTGACCCTAGATAATCTAAAAAGCAGAGGCTTTGCCTTCCCAAATAGATGTGCTCAATGTCTTAAAGAAGAAGAGTTTGTGGACCACCTTGCCATCCACTGTTCCTTCTCAGCCTTAGTCTAGGAAATATTTTTTAATAGTTTTAATATTGCCTGGGTGTTTCCCAATACTATCAATGATTTGTTTTCCTCCTAGAACATAAATTGGTCTAACTCCTTTTTGAGATCTTTGTGGTAGATTTCTCTTTCTCACATCCTGTGGGGTCTATGGAAAGAAAGAAATAACCAAATCTTCAGGGATGTCTCCCTCAATCAGGATATTATGTTCCAGAAAATTCAATGGGCGATTCAGGAAAATATAGGGATCATTGAGGGTCCTTGTTTCTTGAACAACTCTCTGGAATCAACCATCTTAAGTGCGTGGAATATGAAGATTGCCGACAGACCTAACCCCATCCAAAATAATAGGCTTGAAGAAAGATGGCAAACCCCCCCTTATGGATGGTTCAAAGTCAATTTTGATGGTGGTGCCAAAGGTAACTCGGGCCCTTCAGGTTGTGGAGTTGTTCTTAGAGACGACAAAGAAATATATAAGGAAATGGTTGCTGTCCCTATTGGAACTCAAACTAACCATAAAGTTGAAGCTATGGTAGCTCTCCAAGGTATCCGCCTAGCTAAAAAATGGAACTGTCCCTAACTTTGGATTGAAGGGGACTCAAACAATATAATAAATTGTCTTAAGGGAATTACAAAACCATCATGGTCGATCTACAATATAATCATCACTGCTATAGACCTTTTTAGCACATTTAAAAAAAGCTACATTTCCCACATTTATCGGGAGGCCAATGGCTCTGCTGATTGGGTAGCTAATGCCACGGTAAACAAAGACGAAAAGATTACATGCATGAGAGAAAAAGGACTCCCCAAAAATGTCAGGAAAATCATTTTTAATGATTGATATGGAAGCACTCCAAAGATTCTTGATGGACAGGATAATTATTAAAAGGACTAACTGGAGTACTTCAAGTCATTATAATAATGAGAGACTCAATCATTATAATACCAATGCCATAAGTTCCCATGCTTTTTGGGTAACTTTGATAGTTTCGAAAAGCTCACTGGCTAATTTGCTTTGCAAGTTTCAAAATTTGGCTTTCAATAGTGACAACATGGGTAGAAACAGGAGGAGATATGAATCGAGTAGCTGCAAAGAATGGAAATAAAAGGAGGAGGTTTGGGGTATTCTAAAAAAGGGAGGTTTTTCAAAATTCATAGAGGGACTCCATGGATGAGATGGCATGGTGACCAGTTTTTTCTGCAAAAACTGGAAAAGAGCATGCTGAAAATGGGAGACAAAATGGTGGAAATTGATGAAGAATTAATTTCTCAAGCCATAGGCCTCACTAGAGAAGGGTGCAACTTCTACAGAGATAGGAAAGTTGGCAAGGAAGAAATTGAAAGATACTTAGATATCGAGAAGGAGAAAAAATGACTGGTAAAGTTGACCAAAACTTACTACCTGCCTAGGGCTTTTGCCAAACCCTGGCGGGTGGTTCTCTTTGTCTTAATGCATTATATCACTTTAGATGGGAGGTTCACGAAAGTTTATGGTTATCACTTTGTTCTATTGAATCACTTTAGGCACAATGAAAAGGTTAACTTCCCTTATTTTCTGCTTTGTTTGATGAATGCTACCATCAAGGCATACAAAGAAAACCCAATGGGTGATACTGCCATGCACCAAGGCCCTATGGTCCTCATTTATGACCATCTTAAGGCCAACCAAATTGCTCGGATGCAACCCTCTGTGGATTCTGGGGATGAGGGGTCTGACCTTGCCTTCTCAGAGGAAGAGGAATCTGATAGTGACCCTTTGACTGATACAGAGGACAACATGGATGTCTCAAACTATGAAAGTGGGAAGAAGAGGAGATACACCAAAACTAGACCTTCATCCTCTAAGGGCAAAAAGCCTAAAGGTAGATCCCAGATTAGCATTTATTTAGAAGAGGAGGTCTTGGATGACTCTAAGGAGGAGAGCCCTCAAGGGTTGCTGAAGAAGAAAACAAAAGCTCACACCCAGGCTAGGAAAAAGCACAAGAAGAAAGAGGAGATTGTTAAGGAACTGGAAGTCCACTAGCAGGTAAGTGCCCTGGATGCTAATCAAAATATGGAAAAGGAGACCATGGGAGAAGCTCTTAGGGTTGTAGACACAACCATCACCTGACACACTCCTAAAGAGGAATAGGCAACCCCTGGAAAAGCTGAGCCCCCTGCTAACCCTCCCCCCGAGGGAATGAAAGGCTTCATGGAAACTATGGAGTGGCTTATTAATGGTTACCAAAAAGCTGTGGATGAAAATTAAAAAACTCTGCAACAGAGTATTGATCTTGGAAACCATTAATACTGGGGAAGGGAAGACCATGGTCAACTATATAGAGGATCTGAAAAGCACCATTGCTAAAGCCGAAAACATAAGAGATGCCTTTGATCCCAGGTTTGAAAAAACTGAGAAGGATTTGCTGGAAAGGAATAAGCTTGTTGATGCTAATGACCAAACTCTCTCGTATATTGTTTGCAAAGCTAGAAAAAATGAGGAGTGTCTAAAAAGAATTGCTGAACAAAGCCTTAGCATCTTGAAGATTTCATCTAACAACACCAACACCCTTATTAGGAAGCTGGATGAAGAAAAGGAAATCCTGGACATTGACCCAGAAACTGAAGGAACAAGGGAAGTTCAAGGTCCCAGAACTTGCACAAGAGGCAAAAAGAAGGAAAAGAAACCCAACAAGGATCTAGAAGACCTTAAAGCTGTTAGGGCCACTTACGATGAGCTGGTGATGAAGGCAGAGGACCTGTTGAAGAAAATAACTGTGTATCGCCTTCTCTGTTTCTTTGTTGTTGTTAGTTTTGTTGTCCTTTTTGTTTGTTGGCTTTTTGCTAGTCTTTATGTTTGCAGTTTTTAAGCACTGGACTTTATGGTGTCTTATTTTAATCTCCTATGTTAAAGGTTTTGGGTCTTGAAAACCTTCTTTTTTAATTAATCAGAACAATTAAAAGGATTTTCCAGTATCTACAAGGCACAACAAATCTTGGTTTATGGTATCCTCAAGATGAAAATTCTGATTTATGTGCATACACCGATGCAAATTGGGTAGGAGATGTAGATGACAGAAAGAGTACCACTGGCGGAGCATTCTTTCTTGCTAGAAGATTGATTTCATCGATAAGTAAGAAGCACACTTGTACATCATTATCAACAACAGAATGAGAATATGTTGTAGCAGCAACTAATTGTACTCAGGTATATGGATCAAGCAAATGTTGAAGGATATAAAGGTAAAATGTAAAGAACCAATAATCATTTGTTGTGATAATTCAACAGCAATTGATATATCAAGGAATCCAGTATTTCACTCTAAGACAAAGCATGTTTCTATTAAGTACAATTTTCTATAAGAGAATATTGAAGCAAATGAAGTGAAATTGGTTTATGTGAATACTATTGAGAAAATTGGAGATATCTTTACAAAGCCTTTTCCTAAGGAAACATTTTAATATCTCAGAGAGCGGCTTGGGGTAATTTCCCCACTGAGAGAAACTTGGATAATGAAGATTGGCATCAAACTGATAGGGACTAACAGGAAAATATTTTTCTAGCTTTGATGGAGGAAAGCTACTTCTTAAGGGGAGTATTTAGTTGAATGTTATGTTTTGACTTCTTAACTGCTTCGACATTTGATCTCAAAGGGGAAGAGATATCTATGGAAAAACATTATTCCTTGGGGGAGAGATATATTCTTGGAGAGATATATTTTGGTTTTGGTTTTGTAACAAACTTTGTATTGATCTATCTTTGGGAGATTGATTGGTTTATTGGTTTTTGGCACTTAGATGTTTTATCTAGTGTTGCCATCAATGCCAAAGGGGGATATTGTTGGTATTATGGATGAATTAGTCATGTGTTGCATTGATTTTGTCATTGATGTCAACACTTATCTTCTTGGAGGTCTACATTATTGGTTTACTATTGAATTGACAATATGGTTCATCGGTATTGTTAGTGGCTTATGCACAATCACTGGTATATGCTCACCAACAGGCTATATGGTTCACCTATAGTGATGATAACTTGGAGATCATTTGGTTATGTCAAAGACATGGATTAGAAGTTTGGATTTAGTGTTTTTCTTATTGGTCTAATCGGGTTGACAGATTTGTTTTAACCAACAAATAGGTCTAGGTTATGGACCAGTACATGTTATCTATTCCAGATTAGCACGACACATTATGGAGATGGTTTATTGATTAGATATTGTGGTAAATGTATTGTGCCGACATGTTGTATCACATCAAGAATTATTTTATAATTGATTTAATTGTAATATCTTTAGTGAGCTGACCTATATATTTCATCTTAGGTTTTGTATATATGTTTGTTAGATCTTATTGAAGATCAGGGAGATTTGATATGGTATGAGTGTGTTCGAATATTAAAGAGTAAAAATAAGAAGATCCTTGTGTGAACCACATAGACATTATTTCATGGTTGAAGGAAGGTGTTTGACACTCATGTTCAAAGATTAAACTGGTACCAAATCCAACATTGCAGATGCTATTTTGAGTAGTACATTATCATTGGATTTAACCATCCAATTGTGTAGTCAGCGTGACTCCTATTTTGTAATTGAGCAGTGAGCTCTAGGCGGTTGGCCTCTATGCATGTGCAGACCCCATTTATGTACACATAATATCTGCAATAGTATCATCTGATTATGGGTAAGGTTTCCTACCGTGGTTTTTCCCTTACCGGGTTTCCACATCAAAATTTGTGTGTCATGTGTTGTGGATTTTGTTTCTCTTTTTGTTTCATGCATTAAGTTAAAACGGTACTACTATATCTGTTAAACTATTTTATTGGCACTTAAGTTTGGTTTACCGACATTAATTTTAAGTTGGAATAATTTGGATTTTGTTTATAATTTATTGAGAATTGGTTCACAACTGATTCACCCCCCCTCCCCCTCTTAGTTGTCCTTCCCGGGTCCTAACAATATTCACAACACAAGGTCCATCATGATTTTCTAATAGAAGGAATTTACACAATGGTAACTCACATGGGTCGCTGAGGAGTTTCTATACAAGGTCATGACCATCATGGAAAATGATACCTAGCTCTCAACCTAAACATTGTATGGTACATTGCATGCATTTAGCACAACATAATACCATGGTTCACAATGCAGGATAAACAATATGCAAATGAATTGAATGATATTCATGATACCCGAAGGCAATTAAGTCACTTAGGCATTTATACACATGAAATAAACAATATTTAAATTAGGGACATGGGTGTTGGACACAATGGATCACTAAGAGTGGAGTGAATCGATGATTTAAATAATTTTTCTTCAATACATATATTTTATACTAGATAAAACAATCTGAGTGCTAACCAATAGCCCAAGCAGTGCACAATAAGTGTGTGAATGGATTTGCTATAACATCAACATAACTCATACACAATAATGCATCACACAACACCAGATATACAAGGAAAACCCAATGTGGGAAAAACCTCAGTGAGAATAGCTGCTAGACATCTGCTCTAATCTAGCCTCACAATGTAAAAGTTTTGATTACAATTTTAGGGCACCAACCCAAGGAGCACCAACTTCTTATTTATGAGCACCAACCCCTGCACAATTTATAGGCTACAACCTAAAGGAGCTACAACCCCTTCACTAAGCACCTACTCATTGAAAACAATATTAAAACTCAGTTATACAAATGAGATCCTTGCTGCAAATGAAGTTTTACAACCCTTCAAAGTTCCGCACTACCGGTTTCTAACTTACCTATTTGTATCAGCTCAATGCACACTACAACTCAACCTTTCTATTGATTCTAACTCTTCTTAATCTCCTCTCCCTCTATTCTTCTAAAATCAAATCACACATGATTACTCTCTATCAGATATTGCTTCCTTCATATTTTCACCTCTACATTCTATGTTCATTATGTCGGTTTAATCCTTACACCTGTTTACCCTGCTTCTCCCTTTTGGTATAGTCTTCACTAATAAACACTTCAAGTGTTTACCTCTTAAGCTCTCAAATGATAATTTCACACTCTCCTTCACTCTTTAGCAACACCACTATCTGTCTTAGGTCTCCATATTTAAACTAAAGCTTTCCCACCAAAAACCAATTCAAATAGAGGGTGGCTAGGGTTTCCTTCTACCGACCAAATATACATCCAATATGATCCAATCTACCCTGGATCACACACCTACATTGCAGGAATAAGCCATCATGCATTTTCCATCTTGTCCAAAGTATGTTTGCCAAAAATAGCAAACCCGACCATGATTTTGGGTCTTGAAATCTGTCGAATCATTTATGACCCAGTTGTTTCCTTCTTGAGGTCCTCTTGCAAATTGATTTCCTTGCTTCGATCCAGGCACGAACAACTCCCTGACCTTTCTCTGTTGTTCCTTCTTCCTCTAGCCGCATTGATCTATTTTCAACCCATGATTTATGGTTGTTTTATTTATTTTGACTAACTGCTCCAACAACCATGTTGATGGGAACTTCACCGACCTCTGCATGCTTGCCACCTCAGCTCCACATGGCATCACATCGACATACACTCATTTCACCGACACAAGGTCAGTTTAAACTTGAACATTCAACAAACTCATATCGGCACAAGCCCTTACCAGTGAGACCTTCTCCTTCTACTAAGCGGTAGTGCACACTACACCAGTAGCACATGTTCACCTCTAGTGGTTTATGATCTCTTTGTCACTCTACCTCTTTATCACAAATATTATCACAAGCAAACATTCAACTTTTATACCAGTTACAACTTATTATGCCAACACACAACTTCATATCACCTCTTACCAGTGATGTTATTGATCCTGTCAATACTTACTTGTCTTCCACTATACCAATTGACACGCCTTCATGTTAATATTCCTTATGTCAGTTCAATCTTCTTCATACCAGGTGACATACCTCTATCGGTAGCCCACAATACCACTTGACATCAATGACAACTCAATGCCAACAATCTCCCACTTTGGAATTGATGTCAACATTGTCTATTTTGATTTCTCTCTCCCTTTGACAACAATTGCAAAGGGAACCAATACTCTCTCCCTTGGCTACACCCAATTAGGACACAATCTCCCCCTGTGTCCATGCTTCAAGATTCTACAATCATAGGATAGTAACAATGGTTGACTCCCCCTGTATCATACATCCTCCTATGCACTTAGGTGATGGCAGATGGTGTGACAACTCCCATCTTTTGTCTCAAGTACTTGAATGGGCCCAAAGGAAGTAGCTTGGTAAATATGTCAGCAATCTGCTCACTAGTGGGGACATATTCAACAATGACCTCATTTTTAGCTACCTTCTCCCTCAAGAAGTGATACTTGATTGCAATGTGTTTTGTTATTGAGTGCATTACTGGATTCTTGGAGATGTTGATTTCACTTGAGTTGTCACACCGGATTGGAATAGGATCTGGTATGTCCACTTGTATTTCCTTTAATGTATGCTTCATCCATAACACTTGTGAGCAACATATAGCAGCATCTATATATTCAGCCTCAACAGTGGATAATGACACTGAGTCTTTCTTCTTTTTGTGCCATGATTCTAACTGGTCTCCTAAGTAGAAAGAACCTCCACTTGTACTTTTTTGGTCATCAATACTTCCTGCCCAATCTGCATCAGTATAAGCCTACAAAGAGAAGTTTGCTTCCATTGGATACCATAGGCCATAGCTGATAGTTCCTTGCAAATACCTCAAGATCCTTCTAATTGCATTTAGGTGAGATTGTTTAGGAGCAGCTTGGAATCTTGCTACCATGCAAATAGCTTATACATTATCTGGTCTAGATGTTGTTAAATATAAGAGACTACCAATCATATACCTATATAATGTTTGCTCAACTTTTGGTGACTAATCTAGTTTTCTCAATTTACAATAGGTAACCATGGGAGTACTTACCGGTTTGGGAGATAAAAATTACTTTCTCCTACTATGAGATCTATAAACCAAGAAAATAGGATAACTCACCCAGCATGGACATCTCAAATTTTGTCTTCATCTGATCTACAAATTCTTTGCACACGATGTCCTTGTCTCCACCAAAGATAATATCATCCACATATACAACCACTATAATCTTACAATCTCCATTTACCTTGACATATAAATTACAATCTACATTCCCTTTGTGGAAGCCTTCCTCCTTCAAGTATTTATCCAGCTAGGAATACCATGCTCTGGGAACTTGATTCAACCCATACAAAGCTTTCTTCAATTGGCATACAAAACTCTCATTATCATGTAAAAGATTACCCTCTGGTTGTTCCATATATACCTCTTCTTCAAGGTTACCATTCAAAAGGGCAGATTTGATGTGCATTTGGTAGACTTTGTAACCTTTATAGGTAGAGAAAGCTAAAAACATTCTTATCGCCTCTAACCTAGCAATCAGTGCAAAGGTTTCTTTGAAGTCAATACCTTCCACTTGAGCATACCCTTTGCAAACTAACCTTTCTTTATGCTAGATTATCTTGCCTTCTTCATTCATCTTATTCCAGTAGACCCACTTGGTACCTATGACATTCTTGTCTGTCGGTCTAGGAACAAGTTCCCATGTTTGATTCTTCTCAATTTGTGTCAACTTTTTATCCATGGCATTTACCCATTTCTTAATTTTGCTAGCTTCATCAAAAGTTTTGGGTTCTAGTTCTGTCATGAGGTAGAAATTTACCTACTCATCATTTCAGGCTAGTCTTCTTTTGGTTTGCACACCTTCATTTTTATCTCCTATGATATATTCTTCCGGATGGCTCTTTTGCACATACCGGTTGGAGTTCTTGGTTGGTACTTCTTCTATTGGTCCATTTTTAGATTGATCTTCATGCTCATCATCTAAAAAATCAATATAGGGTGTTAGTGCAGATTCTTTCTTATGTAGGTCTTCATCTATTCTCACATATATACTATCAACTATTTTTCTCAAATTCTTGTTGTAGCATTTGTAGGATTTTCTCTTGGTTGATTAGCCCAAGAAGATTCTTTCATCACTTCTAGAATCAAAACATCCTAATCCATCTGCATCTCTCTTCATGAAGCACTTACTTCCAAACACTCTAAAATGCTTGAGTGATGGTTTCTAGTTGTACCATAACTCATAGGGAGTCATTGTACTATTCACTCTTAGTCGTACCTAGTTTAATGTATAGAAAACAATATGAATTGCTTCCTTCTAATATGTATCTAGTAAGATAGATTCATTCAACATTGTTCTGGCCATTTCTTTTACTATCCTATTCTTCTTTTCTACCACACCATTCTGTTGTGGTGTTCTTGCTGCTAAATACTATCTTTGGATTCCATGTTTTTCACAGTAGTCAATAAATTCATTTGAAGAATATTCTCCACAACAATCTGATCTTAAATACTTCAACCAATGTCCACTATCATTTTCAACCATCCTTCTAAATATCTTGAATCATTCAAATGCCTGTGATTTTTCATGGAAAAATGCCACCCAAGTGATCCTTGAGTAGTCATCAATAAACAACATGAAGTATCTCTCACCAGTAAGAGCCCTTGTCCTTGATGGCCCACCCAAATTTGTATGCACTAATTATAGAGGTCTTGAGGTATTATACTCTTTTGTTTTGCAACTTACTTTAATTTGCTTGCCTCTGATACATCCATTACAAAAAGTAATTGTTGGTTTTGTTATTTTTGGAATGTTTCTTACATACCGGTTCTTACTTATCTTCACCAGATTGTCAAAGTTCACATGACCTAATCTCTAGTGCCACAACCGACTCTCATTAGCTTGTCCCATCATGCATTGGGACTCATAGTATTCCTTTAGATTTTAAACATCTCCATTTGTTCTCTTTCCTTCAGCCACAACCTGATAGGTACTCTTCTTTCTTATCTGACAACCGATAGAGTCAAATGTGAACTTTTACCCTTTATCACACATCTGACTTACACTTAGTAGATTATGCTTCAGTCCTTCCATGTAGTACACATCATGAGCCTTAATATTTCCATCAATATTCAATGTACCATGGCCTTTAATCTTGATGGAGGAGTGTCACCAAAATGGACATAACCATCACTCCAATCATCAACCTGAAAAAATTTCTTGTCTCTAGTCATATGATTTGAGTAGCCACTATCAACTACCCATAAATTCTTCCTTTCAACATGTAGAGTAGTCTACACAATCAAGCTTGACTCTATCATGTTCTTCTCCTTCTCTATCCAAACCTATTTCTCTTCTTTCTTCTCCTCTTTTTTCATCTTGTGTTCTAACTTAGTCTTTATCTTCTGATCCGGTACTATTTTCTTTTGCTTGTTAGCTCTCAACTTGCAATACCTTGCTTTGTGACCAAAATTTTGACACTTGTAACATTTTACATTAGCATTGAAAGGTGTATCCAAATCATTCTTGTAGGAAATCTGCACATTTCTCCTACACTCATAACTCTTATGACCAAACTCGTTATAATTATAACATGTGATATTTGTACTTTGTAATGCAACAAATGAGTTTCTACTCTCAAAACTATGGTTGACATTCATTTTCCTACAATCTGCCATTCTATGACCAAACTTATTACACTAGTGACAATAACCATGAAAATTTGAAACATACTAGTTGGATTGTATTGGTCCTTTCAACATGTAGAGTAGTCTGCACAATCAAGCTTGACTCTATCTTGTTCTTCTCCTTCTCTATCCAAACACATTTCTCTTCTTTCTTCTCCTCTTCTGTCATCTTGTGTTCTGACTTAGTCTTTATCTTCTGATCTAGTACTATTTTCTTTTGCTTGTCAGTTCTCAACTTACAATGCCTTTCTTTGTGACCAAAATTTTGACACTTGTAACATTTTACATTAGCATTGAAAGGTGTATCCAAACCATTCTTGTAGGACATCTGCACATTTCTCCTACACTCATAACTCTTATGACCAAACTTGTTACAATTATAACATGTGATATTTGTACTTTGTAATGCAGCAAATGAGTTTCTACTCTCAAAATTGGGGTTGACATTCATTTTCCTACAATCTGTCATTCTATGACCAAACTTATTACACCGGTGACAATAACCATGAAAATTTGAAACATACCAGTTGGATTGTCTTGGTCCTTTCAACATGTAGAGTAGTCTACACAATCAAGCTTGACTCTATCTTGTTCTTCTCCTTCTCTATCCAAACATATTTCTCTTCTTTCTTCTCCTCTTCTATCATCTTGTGTTCTGACTTAGTCTTTATCTTCTGATCTGGTACTATTTTCTTTTGCTTGTTAGTTCTCAACTTACAATGCCTTGCTTTGTGACCAAAATTTTGACACTTGTAACATTTTACATTAGCATTGAAAGGTGTATCCAAATCATTCTTGTAGGACATCTGCACATTTCTCCTACACTCATAACTCTTATGACCAAACTTGTTACAATTATAACATGTGATATTTGTACTTTGTAATGCAGCAAATGAGTTTCTACTCTCAAAATTGGGGTTGGCATTCATTTTCCTACAATCTGCCATTCTATGACCAAACTTATTACACTGGTGACAATAACCATGAAAATTTGAAACATACCAGTTGGATTGTCTTGGTCCTACAGATGACTGCCTTATTGGGGGTCTTCCTTTCATGCAGCTAACTCTGGTGGATCCCTCATAATCAACTCTTGCATTTCTCCTTGAATCTGTATGTCAGTGCATTGAGTATGGTGTCCGGTTCATTGACTGTTTATACCAGTTTGTGTAGTGGTTCTTAACAACATCTGCATATAACTTCTTACCGATATCCTTGCTTACTATGAATATCTTCTTCTATTCACTTTCATTTGAAGAAGTAAACCATATCTCTTTGCCAGATGTATCTTTTCTATTTGAACTTTGACCATCTACAAATCCTAAGCCATCGATATCCTTAGATTGCTTCTGCTTGCTCAACATCTTGTCTAAAGCTTCGGTATTGCCTTCATATTTGCTTCTCACTTTTATTTCTTCCTTGCTTTTCTCTAATTCCTTCTAGAGCTTGACAATTTCTTCTTCTAGGTTCTAATGCTCCTTCTCCCTTTTATTCAAACCGGTTCTAGTAACTTCATAGATTCTCTTGGCTTCCTCTAATTGAAGTTTTAGATCCACATTTGTTTTCTTGGACTCTTTGAGAGATTTCTCCAACATCTCTTGTTCTATAGTTGCATCCTTTTTCACCTTCTTCAAATCTTTTCTTGTTTTCTTCATCTCTTCCAAGGCATTGATGAGTTCTACTTCAAGATCTACTTCTCCTTATTTCTCTTCCTCTTCTTCTTCTTCAGGTACCAGAACCTCTTGAGCCATGAAAAGGGTTGCACTGACATCATCTTCACTACAACAATCATCTGAGACACTCTCCTCATCTATGGTATCATTTTGATATGTGTAAAGATAGTTTTGCTTCTGGTTTTCTCTTCTACCATATAGTAGACATTCTTCTTTCTATCCTTACCGTATTATCTACTACCACTTGGTTGATCATCTTCATTCTTATCACCATAGGGAAATTTGGTAGCAAAATGTCCAATCTTTCAATAGTTGAAACATTTTAGGGGCAGTATGCCTTTATATTTTCCTGGACCTGTCTTGAGTCTTCTGACAAAGTTTTCCATGATATCATCAGAGTCTTCATTTGTTCCATCGCGAGTAGACTCTTCTTTTCCTTTTCTTGATGTTTTTAAATCAACTTCTTTCTTCACAGCCTCTATACCGGAAATCCTCATTTCATAAGTAGTTAGGGAACCATACAAATAATCCATTGTAAATACTTTTAGATCTTTTTATTATTCTATTACTAAAACCTTTGTATCACTCTTACGTGTGAGGGATCTAAATACTTTCTTTAATACCACCTCATCTTTTATTTATTCTCCAATCCCTCTAATGGTGTTTGTTGTTTCATCAATCCTTTGAAGATAGTCTACAATCTTCTCTTCATCTCTCATCTTCAAACCCTCAAGCTATGCTCTCAATGTCTATAAATTGGCTTCCTTGACTTTAGCATTGTCTTCAAATATCTTTTGCAACTTATCCCAAGTTTCTTTGATAGAGGAGTAGTGCATAACTTTAACAAACTCATGATCAGATAACCCACTAAGAATGGTATTTTTATCTTTAGAATTGTTCTCATATTCCTTCTTAGAATTTGGATCAGTAGGGGGATTATTAGGGATTGTATACCCATTTACAACCAACATCCATACATCACAACCTAAAGAGGACAAATATGTTTCCATTCTTCTACTCCAAAAGGCATAGTTGACACCATCAAACATAGGGGCTTTTAAGAGGGCTGATTCATTTCTTTCCATTGTGAACACTTAACATGATCTACCCAAGCTAGATAATGCTTTGACAAAATAGGGTACCTAGGCTCTGATACCAATTTTTGGACACAATGGATCAGTGAGAGGGGGGTGAATCAGTGATTTAAACACTTTTTCTTCAACAAAGATATATTTGTACTAGATAAAAAAATCTGAGTGCTAACTGGTAGCCCAAATAGTGCACACTAAGTGTGTGATAGGATTTTCTATAACATAAGCATCACACAACACTGAATATACAAGGAAAAACCAATGTGGGAAAAACCTCGGTGAGAATAGTTGTTGGAGATCTTCTACTCCAATCCAACCTCACAATGTAAAAGTTTCGATTACAATTTTAAGGCACCAACACAAGGAGCACCAACTCAAAGGAGCACCAACCCCTACATAATTTATAGACTACACCCTAAAGGAGCTACAACCCCTGCACTAAGCACCTACTCAGTGAAAACAATATTAAAAATCAATTATACAAATGAGATTCTTGCTGCAAATGAAGTTTTGCAACCCTTCAAAGTTCTGCACTACCGGTTTCTAACTTATCGATTTGTATAAGCTCAATACACACTACAACTCAGTCTTTCTATTGATTCTAACTTTTCCTAATCTTCTCTCCCTCTGTTCTGCTGAAATAAAATCACACTTGATTACTCTCTATCAAATATTGCTTCCTTCAGATTTTCACCTTTGCATTCTATGCTCACTCTGTCGGTTTATTCCTTACACCTATTTACCCAACATCTCCCTACCAGTACAATCTTCACTAATAAGCACTTCAAGTGTTTATCTCTTCAGCTCTCAAACAAAAATTTCACACTCTCCTTCACTCTTCAGCAACACCACTATCTTTCTTAGGTCACCATATTTAAACTGAAGCTTTCTCGCCAAAAACCAATTCAAACAAAGGGTGGCTAGGGTTTCCTTCTACTGACCAAATCTGCATCCAATTTGATCTGATCTGCCTTGGATCGCACACTTGCATTGGAGGAATAAGTCATCACACATTTTCCATCTTGTCCAAAGTGTGTTTGCCAAAAATAGAAAATCCGACCATGATTTCCGGCCTTGAAATCTGTTGACTCATTTATGACCCAACTATTTATTTCTCAAGGTGTTCTTGCAATTCAATTTCCTTGATTCGATCGAGGCACCAACAAATCCCTGACCTTTCTCTGTCATTCCTTCTTCCTCTAGCCACATTGATCTGTTGTCAACCCATGATTTGTGGTTGTTTCATTTATGTCAACTAACTGCTCCAACAACCATGTCGATGGAAACTTCACCGACCTCTGCATGCTTGCCACCTCAGCTCCACATGGAATCACATTGGCATACACTCATCTCACCTACACAAGATCGCTTTAAACTTAAACATTCAACAAACTCATACCGGCACAAGCCCTTATCGGTGAGACCTTCTCCTTCTTCTAACCGGTAGTGCACACTACACCAGTAGCACATCTTCACCTTCGGTGGTTTGTGATATCTTTGTCACTTTGTCTCTTTATCAAAAACATTATCACAAGAAAAAAACCAACCTTTATACCGGTTACAACTTGTCATGCCAACACACAACTTCATATAACCTCTTACTGGTGATATTACTGACATCTCAATACCTACTTATCTTCCACCATACTGATTGACAAGCCTTCATGTTAATCTTCCTTATGCTGGTTCAATCTTTTTCATAACGGGTGACATACCTCTACTGGTATCCTGCAATACCGATTGACATCAATGACAACTCAATACCAACAATGGGTCCTTAACCCGATTGATCTACTTTGATGGTTTGCACAAATTTCTCATATATTCATTGATCTCACATATTCAATGATGCACTTTTACTAGAACTAATGCATAATGAATTTAATGCACATAACAATGACACTCTTTCATAAACATGAATTTATTATTATTTTTATTATAGGGAACACAACTCTCACACACAATGTAGTAATAAATGCTCAATTAGGAGCCAAGAATTAACATTCAAGCCTAATCAATAAGTAACCAATCACACTATTCACTAGGAACAAAAACAAGAGGACCAGTTAAAGACCACCATATACTCAAGGAAAACATGAATCAATCATTGAGGTGACTATCACTCCATAGGAACTCCTTGGCATGCAGGAGGGTCATATAAACCCTAAGTAACATACACTAATAAAAGATCATGCTAGGTCACACAAGACAACACAGCCACTGTCACCATGGGTATCCACACACACAAACCACATGAAGGAAAAACAAGAGCTCACTCTCATGGATCCACACATGAACAACTAATCCTTAGCCCACTCAAGGGGCTCTTACATAGGGTTATCTATCCATACTTGGAAGGTGAAATGATCAATGAGGTACTCTTCCCCCACCACAAGATACTCAGTTTAGTTCATCCTGAAATCTCAATAATGCGACAAAAGGCACTCAAGATACCCACAAATGACTAACTCACAATTCAGCCACTCACAAAACTATGTGCTAATAATAGAATCAAATTCATAGGAAATAATGTGTAGTGTCCTAAATTGTACTCCCTTACAATCTAGTCTACATTTTGGACCCTCACCTTAGTGTTTATCCCCTAATACTTAATTAAGACCTAATTATGCGTATATAATGTAAATATAGCTTTTTTCACTTCATACACCACACGGATCCTTAGTTCAGGCCCTAAAATGGGGTAGGACTGGGGCTTGGCTCCTTGGTCCTCATTGGAACCATGGTCCCATGCCTTGGTCCTCCCTATTTGGGCTGCCCTTTGAACCCCTTGGGCATTTTCAAATTTGGGCAAGAAATCTAGCCCCATGTTGGCCTATGTCAGAGAATTAACATGTTTTTCGATGGGAAGCCATATAAGGAGGGTTTTCCCTCTCATTTCAAAGGAGACATAATATATAGAGGAGACAAGGATATAAGGGCAAATTATAATCATCAAGCATTCAAGCAATCAAGAATTGAATCTGTAGCATCGGAATTAGGAATCATCAAAGCAATATATAAAAAGACATATTATTCATTATTAGCTCAATCACAAACACACATTGCAATGATCTAATCCTAAGCACACTCAATAGAGATATGAAAACAAAGCATTCAAAATGAAAGATTATGCAAACCAGATGACGATTTGGATGCTTCTTCCATGTGGCTCCATTGTTCTTCTTTCCTCTTCAAATGGATTTGTGGATCTCACCTACAAGTGCACACATACAATTGAAAGCAAGATTGATGAAAAGCTCAAGTGTACTAGAAGCATAAGTTCGGTAGTTTGATTAAGGATTCGGGATTCAAGGGTTATTCTCCTTATTTGATTCTATGATTATGTGATTGCAAAAGTGATTACCAATTAGCCTTGATTGATGAAGATCATCCAATTTATAGAAAAATTGGAGAAAAGACAAATTTAGCATGAAATGGATATTAGAAGCAATTGATTTCAAAATGGGAAAAATGAGTGAAAAGAAGGAGGTTATGACACCTTCTATGTCATGAATTATGACATATTGCCAATGCAATGGTTAGAGGACTAGAACTTTATGACATCTTGCTATGCCAAGAGTATGATGCATGAAGCACAAAAATAGGGAGAACTAGAGACAAGTTAATTAGGTGGAAATTAAATTTGACAAATTAGAAAATAGGTGGAAATTAAGAATTAGGAAATAATGAAATTAGGTAAATTAATTAATAATTTGTCATTTATTAATTAATTCACAAAGAGGAATAATTAGCCAATTAAATAAAAATTTAATTGTGACAAGAAGACTTAGGATAAATAAATAATTTATTTAACCTAGAGGGAAAATGCCAAACAAGATTAAATGAATAAATCATAAAACCTTGGAAGATGAATTAGAAACGCAAGGATGACAATTAGGTCTTGATGTAAGATTGATTTGATGTCAATTTGATCATGATTTTGAATTAATAAATGAGTTGATTGATAAATGCGCCAATTGACGAGGAACAATGACTAATTGATCCAAATTGACATGATTGAAGAGGACAAGGATCGATGACAAATCGATCGCAATATGACAAGATTAACAAGGAGAAAGATCGACCCAAAATCATGATTGAAGATTGTTGTCGACAAGACCAAATTTGAGAGCGAGACGAATGAAGAATGTAGAAGAAAGACTCAATGCTCACAAATGATAAAAACCAAGTGCGTGACATAGGAGAAATGTTAATGCGACGCAAAAACCTAAAATGAGGCAATGCACAAATGTTAAAGTATGATTCCGCAAGCGTTGACCATTTTCAGGTGTCTACATTTTGCCCCTCTTTGAGACAATGCGATTCTGAGCGTTGTTTCAAAGAAAAATAATGAAAATGCCCTAGACAATAATAATGACATATGCATGCCCTAGACAATAACAATGACATATGCATGCCCCCTCGAGGAATTGGCCGGAAACATCCAGAGAAGAGGCCAATTGATCGATAAAAATGATAGAAAATGATAGAAGCAAATAGACTGACAATCGGAGATCGGAAGAAATGTTAGTAAGAAGAAATGAGACAGAAAATAGTTAGAGATGAAGAAAAACTTGCTTTCAATAATGCACTTTGTAGGTGAGAACCTTTATTTAATGTAGCAAAGTGGATGCAGAGCATCATGGCAATGAAGGCCAGAGCTAAAATGCAACCCTTTTTGCGAAAGACAGACACATCGCAGACAAACAACAATCACAATCAAAAAAAGAAAAGGACCATGAGCCATCCCGGTCACTCTAAATCACTCAGTGACATCATCGAGCAACATAGGAACATGATCGAAGATAAATCAATAAATGATAAGACGCACAAATTCAAGCAAATCAAACAAACATCTTGATCTTCATTGTCAAAAGTTGAAAGTGCTGATAGGACGATCATGTTGTCTGGTTTCAGGAAATGTGGTACCCCGTCTAAGACAGGACACAGTCTGGTTTCGAGTATACCACACCCTGTATAAGACCCATGATAATTGGAACAAGGACAAATGATTCGGATACTGATATTCGATTGATAAGACAATTTTGATCAATTTGAATGCTTGGTTTGATTGAAAAGGTTCATCTATTAACGCATGATTTCATTAAAGCACAACGTTGAATTGCGAGTGTCGTTGGATGAATGCTCAGTGGTTTGTCTTATGCACAAAAGGAATAATTATTATTGCAAAATGTTTGTTTTTTGGATTTGGAGTTTTACAATTTTTTTGTTGTTTATTTTTTTGCAGGACTTTATTTAATTTTTTTATGAATTTTTTTCAGGACATTATTCAATTTTTTTGAATTATTTCAGGACATTTTTCAATTTTTAAGACTTTTTTCAGGACATTGTTCAATTTTTTGAGATTTTTTCAGGACATTTTTCAATTTTTTTTCAATTTTTTTCAGGACATTATTTGATTTTTATGACTTTTTTCAGGACATTATTTGATTTTTTTGACCTTTTTTTCAGGACATTTTTCACTTTTTATGAATTTTTTTCAGGACATTTTTAAATGTTTTTGAGATTTTTAGTTTTTAATGACTTTGCCCCCAGTGTCTAGCAAGGCAAGGAATATGATAGGTGAATAAATAGGCTTGTTGAAATGTTGGTGGATAGAAGGAAGATAAAGGCCTTTTATTATGGAGACAACACAGATGCAATTTTCAAGGGCTATGGCGTGATGGGACAAGAGATTGGATATGACAATGTAAAGCAGTGAAATGGCATGAGGGACATGTCAAGAGGTTTTTTTTGAAACCATGTTTAAATTTTGCATCCTTATGTCAGATCAAGATCAAGGAACGAAAAAGAGTGTATGGATAGTGATAAGATATGGATAGGATAAGCAAGACCAAGAATGGATAAGGGACATGGACTGAAGGTTGGGGTAGGATACGGGATAGTGGCAGAAAGTTGCAATAAGACAGGGAATATGGATGAAAGGTTATAATAAGAAAATGGATAAAGACCAAAAGCTATGATGGACTAAAAGCTGCAAACAAGATGCATGATGCTCATGACAATCCTCAACCTTGTCAAGATCAAAGGTGGAAAGGGAAACTGGACATGAGGGAGAATAGGATAATGGAGGAGTATGACATGGTATGATAGGATAATGGAACAATGAAGGACAAAAGGATATGAAGGAGGAAACCTGCCCCCAAGTGTGGTGTGCAAGAAGTTCATGGATTACGCATGACGCCTGTTTGCTAGGTTTTCATCACGGTACTTGCCCAAGGCGCCTGTTTGCCAGGTTTTCACCAGTGGACGAATTATTTTTCTTTATTTTTTCTTTTCGTTTTTGTATTTTTTTTTTTTTGTATTTTGACTTTTTCAATAGAAGATAGACACATGATAGGGGATGGAAGAAGGACTCAAGCATCTTTTTGTTTGGATAGTAGCCTTGAAAAAAAAAATGGACCATGACCTATAAAAGTATGCTCAAAGACGTTGGTAGGATAAGGACATGGAAAATGAGATGGAACTAAGGAAAGGATTTATGCAAAGGATTGGACCAGAGGGATCGAAGGATGGAAAATATGCATTGGATAATGGATAGGGTATTGGAAGAATTGTGCTTCAGTGGATGGAAATGTTGGCAAGATCGACATTGGCACACACCTTGAGGGGTGATGGACTGATGGAGGGAAGATGGATCTCAGATTGTGAGATTTGGATGGAGGAATAGCTTGGGATTTTGGGACATAAGGGCCCAAAATGGAAGAAGGAAGTGATGGAGGAACAAATTTGAGAGGTTTGGATGGAGGAATAGCAATTTTAGATGCCAAGTTGGATGTTTCTTTAGGCTTTTGTGCTTCAAAGAGCCGCTTAGGGATCCACATGGTTTTTGATTTTTCATGCTTTTGTGGTTCCTTGGAGTGCATTGCTTGCACAAGGGATTTAGGAACCCATATATATTTTGACTTTGCTTTATTTTGCTCAGTGGGCCTTTGTGGCCTTTTGGATATATTTTTTTCTTTATAGATCATATTGTTCTTTGTTTTGACATGTCGATTATATTGGACATGTTGATCCTTGAATACATGTGGATTTCTAGACTTATGACTTTTATACTTGGCATCCAAATTGCTTGGAGGAGGAAATGAATGCATGGATGGATAGGAATGAAGTGGATTTCTTTTGGATTGATGAAATTGACTCAACGATGTGTGCCTTTGCTGACCTTGCATAGAGGACAAAGGGATATAAGGACCTAGAATGGATGGAAGCGATGATGGGGAAGGTGGACATTTGGATTTTGACTTTGAAGGGATACCAATGCCTTGAGTGTGAGCTCTGTAGCCATGACCATTAGTATGTTCTTTGATATGAAGGGGTTCTTGCTCATGAAGATCTACTCCTTTGCCTTTATGAATATCTTGACTTGTTGGATACTCTTTTCTTTAGGAAGAAGACGCAAGTCCATTATGAGGTGGATGTGATATGAGAGAAATAATGAGATCTTGAAGTGGACTGGATTGCACCAAAGTGGAAGAACCCATTATGCATGTCGAGGGTTCATGAACATCTTGCACTGACACATTAGAACCATGAGGGGTATCAAGATCATGAGGGGGACTAGGATTGTGTAGTGGACATGGTTCAATGATAGTCTCTTCAAGAGATGGAATGGGAGAAATAATGGGATCATCAAAAGGAATGAGATCTTGGAGTGTATATGGAGCATTAGGACAAGGAGATGGAGGAACAAGTGGATCTTGTGGAGGATTTAAAGGAATAATTTGATCTTGACAAGGAGGAAGATCATTGGAATCCTCTTTAAAGGTGCTTTGCTCTTGACTTTCAATGGGATCATCATAAAGGATGGAAGGGATATCTTGATCTTTCTTAGGAAGTGGAATGTCAATGGGATTTGAAAGGACATTGTGTTCATGAAATGGAAGGGGATCGTTTGGGATTGGATGGACTAGGATATCTTGATCTTGCTTGGGGAATGGAATGTCAATAGGACTTTGGATATGATGGACAAGAATAGGAGAATCATCATGAGTGTCTGGGGAAATGGGATCCTGGTCAACAATTGGATGGGATGATAAGGTTTTAGGATCTTGATCTTGATCTGTTTCAAGACAAATTTCTTCATGCTCTAAATTATCCTCTTGACATGGGGATAGACTTTGGATATGCATGGAGGATTCGGACAAGGAACCAATGTTTTGGCATGAAGGAGATGCACTTTGAACATTTGTAATGGATTCTAGCAAGGAATCAATGCTTGAACATGAGGAAGAGGGACTTCGAATGGGGTCCTCTAAAATAGGTAATGGCAATAAAGTGCATGGTGGCATTGGGTCTTGTATTTCTGAAACATGACAAGGATGTGCATCATGAATTGGATTATCTTGGCAATCAATTATGGATAGCTCTTGGATAATTGCATCCTTGGGTGTATTGTTTGATGAGGACAATATAGAAGATTCTTGCGGAACTTCTAAAGGTGTAGGGATAGATGCCACTGGAGAGTCAATTTGCTTGCGAGGGGATGAGGCATTGCTAGACATAAGTGTATTAGTTTGATCTTCCTCAAAGAACTCACTTGGTCGTTTCCTTAAGAGCATTGCAATAAAGCCACCTTTCTTTCAAGGTTTTGACATAGTTGCATCTGGAATTTGAACTTGTTTGGCAAGGAGTTGGTTCTGGTTTGATGTCATGTTTTGATTTTGAACTATATGTTGATCAAATTGGTTTGACATGTTCAAAATTTGGCTTGGTGTGTGTTGCAACCTTTGTTTTTGAATGTTTGGTTGTTGTTGTTGACATTGATATTCCACCATTGGTTGAACTATTTGTTGACATTGTATAGTTGGTTGGACATATTGTTGAAATTGGACCATTGGTTGTGTTGGTTGAATATGTTGGACAATTGGTTGAACCATTGGTTGTGATGGTTGAAAATGTTGAAGCTGTTGAACAATTGGTTGTGATGGTTGCAAGTCTGATTGATAGTAAACACCTTCTTGTTCTTGTTGTGGAGGCACATACTGTTGAAATTGATGTTGTCTCTTTTCTTGAAATTGTTTCATCATCTCTATTTGTGAGAGGAGAGCTGGTATGTCTGATCGTTCAAGAAGAGATCTTACATCAATTGGCTCGATATTTGGATTTCGACTTGGAAATTTTCGAAACATTTTGGACATTTGTGATCTATTCTTCACAATGTTTTTCCCTCTTTGTTCCAACATCTCATTTTCTTGAGCTAGTTTCTCCTCTAGTTTTTGTATTTGGAGACTTGTTTCATCATAAAAAGTTTGATCAATATTGCCTTGTTGTTGGGTTGGATAGAATTGTGATTGCATTGTCGGTTGATATGTCAAACTTTGTTGCATCATTGGTGCTTGGAACCTTGTTTCAATAGACATGTCACTATGCAAATGCAATATTTTTGGAATTTTTCAAGGATAATGTATGATATGCAACTAAATGCAATCTATGGCAAGAGTGCAACCTATGTTTTTTGGTTGTTTTTCAAGATTTTGACAAACTTTTTGGAATGCAAATCTAAGAAAGAGACCCTTAGGAAATTGAAATGATATCTAGACCTCAAAGGACAAAAGGACCAAGTGACAAAAGGACAAAATGACAATGTCTCCCCTATATGCTTGGATACTAAGCTAGGTTTGACGAAATGATATTGATGACAAAAGGACAAAAGATTTGATAAGGTCTAAACTTCTTAACAATGACTTAGGGTTTATCAAAGATTTGGATTACTCAAGTATGACAAGACCTAGTTTTATATGCAAAGGGACAATTGCTATGATATGATAATGACTTAAGCTTAGTGAAGAGACTTAGGGTATGCAAATATAAATGTATGACAATGATATGACTTTAACGCAAGAGGACATATGCAAGTGGATGACTCTTATTGATATGCAAAAGGAGCATGACTTAGGTGAAACCTAACCTTGATATTTGACAATGACTTTGCAAAATGCAACCTAGGATGAACCTAAATGTAAGTGACATAAATGTTGAGACAAGTTTTTGAACAATGTTGGATAACCATGTTTGAAGAAGATGATCTTTGAATCTTGTTGAATTTTTGTCGGATGAATGTCTCTTATGTTTAATCTCATGTTAGATCAATTTGTTTTGCTTTTGAAATGGGACAACATTCAACTTTTGACAATCAAAGAATACAAGATGTTACAACATAGACTCAAGACACTCATGCTCATTTCCACATTTCTTATGGTAGGCAAAGACATTAGGTACTTGAGAGGTAGACTCATTATGAGATTCAAGTAGAATACATAGATGCTTGACCCCACGGGCTCCCCTCCACGGCACTCACTTCTCAGGGTAGCCAAGCATCAGTCCCCATGGAAATCTCCCCATGGCGAACTTAGTATCTCTTCCAAGTATCCGAATTTGTCCTTCTCAAGCAACTAGAAGGGTTTTTGGCCTCTAAAAACAAGGTGTTTAGTAAGGATTTCTGTTAAGCGTTACTCCTTGATGTCATGCAAGCATGATTGAGACATTAAGCCCATCAAGATACCAAACAAATGTAGTCGCGCAAGCATGATTTAGACCAAGAGGCCCTACTTAGATGTTGATATGAGAAAGAGTCCAAGGGTCATCACTTCCCAAGTAACTGCAATTCCCACGTAACACTTCCTTCAAAGCTTTCACTCATCGGGTATTTTTTTATAGTGAGTTAGAATGCCAAGGAATTCTAGCCGTACTCACTTTGGGTCATTCCCTTCTCATGATTATCACTTGCTTGCAAAAGCAAAGTGGTCGGGAAGGCAGGCCCTCTAATGGAGACACTCAATCAACAACACAAGCATGGTATCGAAGATCTGGATTTTTGATCACCCTAAGAAGGATGAGAGCATACTCTCCTACTCCAATGTCACACTTAACAATCAAAGCAAGCAAATGTTCATTCCCACCTATTTATAAATCACTAAGTGCCTAATTAAAAATCTCAAGCACACAATTTGGTTGTTTTTCCAAGGCAACCTACAAAACCTAAGTTAGAGGTTTGATTTGTTGTCTTTGACCATCGAATCTGCACAAAACATGTTAGTAGTTTGATTTTTAGTCTTTTCCATGCGTATGCCAAGATTCTGCACAAATAATTAGTACCAAAATCCAAAACACAGAAAATAGAATGCAAAAACATCAAAAACTTCAAGTAAACACTGCATTTTTCACCTCTGTTTTGGACTTTACACAAGCACAGAACTCATGACACAGGTGCAAGATGTCTGAGAAAAGTGCAGAATGTTGCATACACAGGTGCAAGATGCTCAACACAGGCATAGAATGCTTCACACAAGCGCAGAAGTGTCCAGAATGCACTGCACGGCCCTGTTTTTGGGTTTTTGACCTGCAAATCAACTTAGAAGCACTCCAAAACACAGTAAAAGGGTTAGAAGGTTAGTATTCACGTCGGGTTCACCAATTAATGTAGCATCGGAATTAGGAATCATCAAAGCAATATATAAAAAGACATATTATTCATTATTAGCTCAATCACAAACACACATTGCAATGATCTAATCCTAAGCACACTCAATAGAGATATGAAAACAAAGCATTCAAAATGAAAGATTATGCAAACCAGATGATGATTTGGATGCTTCTTCCATGCGGCTCCATTGCTCTTCTTTCCTCTTCAAATGGATTTGTGGATCTCACCTACAAGTGCACACATACAATTGAAAGCAAAATTGATGAAAAGCTCAAGAGTACTAGAAGCATAAGTTCGGTAGTTTGATTAAGGATTCGGGATTCAAGGGTTATTCTCCTTATTTGATTCTATGATTATGTGATTGCAAAAGTGATTACCAATTAGCCTTGATTGATGAAGATCATCCAATTTATAGAAAAATTGGAGAAAAGACAAATTTAGCATGAAATGGATATTAGAAGCAATTGATTTCAAAATGGGAAAAATGAGTGAAAAGAAGGAGGTTATGACACCTTCTATGTCATGAATTATGACATATTGCCAATGCAATGGTTAGAGGACTAGAACTTTATGACATCTTGCTATGCCAAGAGTATGATGCATGAAGCACAAAAATAGGGAGAACTAGAGACAAGTTAATTAGGTGGAAATTAAATTTGACAAATTAGAAAATAGGTGGAAATTAGGAATTAGGAAATAATGAAATTAGGTAAATTAATTAATAATTTGTCATTTATTAATTAATTCACAAAGAGGAATAATTAGCCAATTAAATAAAAATTTAATTGTGACAAGAAGACTTAGGATAAATAAATAATTTATTTAACCTAGAGGGAAAATGCCAAACAAGATTAAATGAATAAATCATAAAACCTTGGAAGATGAATTAGAAACGCAAGGATGACAATTAGGTCTTGATGTAAGATTGATTTGATGTTGATTTGATCATGATTTTGAATTAATAAATGAGTTGATTGATAAATGCACCAATTGACGAGGAACAATGACTAATTGATCCAAATTGACATGATTGAAGAGGACAAGGATCGATGACAAATCGATCACAATATGACAAGATTGACAAGGACAAAGATCGACCCAAAATCATGATTGAAGATTGTTGTCGACAAAACCAAATTTGAGAGCGAGATGAATGAAGAATGTAGAAGAAAGACTCAATGCTCACAAATGATAAAAACCAAGTGCGTGACATAGGAGAAATGTTAATGCGACGCAAAAACCTAAAATGAGGCAATGCACAAATGTTAAAGTATGATTCCGCAAGCGTTGACCATTTTCACGTGTCTACAAAATCATTCATCATCAAGCATTTATAGAGGTCTTCAAGGCTACATATTATTCATTCATCAATTATGGAGCAAAATTACATCATTCATATGCAAGAATGTGTGTGTGATTAGGGTTTTGTTATGTTCATTCCATTTCATACAACATATGTGATTACATTCAAGAATGAAAACATCATTATCAATCACTACCAATCTGAGGTATATCCTTTGATTATTTATTTTAGTATTTGCAACGTTTCATTCAAGGTTGATTCCTCAACCAAGGTTTGACTTAGGCAAACCCCTATTTTCAATGTATTTCCCTTTTTTTCTATGTGTAGGAAATAGGTGGGAAGTTACAATCTTTAGAATAAACATCATTTATAGAGATGAATCAATACCCCTTCAGTGTATAAAATGTTCAAAGGACCAAGGAGAATTTTGCCATGATCCCAAAAAATTGGGAGCTCCTTTGGGAATTAGATTTGAATCTACTCACATTTCTCAGATCCAGTTGTGTGGCTCAATCTGACGATTGAGCTTACTATTTCTATGTTTTTACCTTCATTTCTAACACTTTACCCTAATTTCAGCAACTCAACCTACAAAAGAGGGCAAACAAATTCACACCTTGAATCCAATCAGTATTTTCTGTCCTTATATTTACTAGTTTGTGATTGAATCTATTGGATTCAAACCCTCTTTTGAATGTAGCGGTCTCTAAGCAAAAAATAGTGGTTTTGATCTTTCTTGAGGTGAAAACCCTAATATTTTCACCATTACATTTTAGTGAACCTAACTACTTACACCATTATTTCTGATTTATGTTCTCATATATGAGTATTTATGCAATTTAAAATTCAAAATTACATTTACAAGTTTATTTTCCAATTGAATTTCAAAAATTTAGGGGTTAAATTCAAGAAAAAAACCCTAATTTTTTATTCTAAAATTAAGCTTGTGAATTGTTTAAATTGGATTAATTGCTTCAGATTTGATTTAGAGACATTTTAAAATTTAAATTCAAATCCATAGATATCATTTTAATTAAATTTGTATAAATTTAGTGATTTTTAAATCAACATAACCCTAATTTATTTTGGTTAATTTGGTTTGTGGATTGTACAATTTTTCAAATTGACTTTCAGATCTGATTTTAAAATATTTGTTATAGTATTTAACAGATCTGATTTATTTGCTATTATACTTATATCTATCAAAATCATGTGTTGGATAATGGCTTACTTCATTTCACATTGCTTCATTTCATTCATAGCACTTTGGCATATTGTGTTCTTAGAGTTTCAAAATTTCTTCCTTTCAATCAATTTGATCTAAAAGCTTTTATTTTTAGGAAAGTGCATTTCATATATAGATCACCTCAAAGCTTTTGTAGATCCCAATTCTAGAGATGCTAATGAAAAACCTAATACTTGTACCTCTCCTAGGGTATCTAATGTGAATGCAGAAAGAGCTAATACTCCTATCAATGATCTCTCTAAAGGAGATGAATCATTGAAGAGAATCATGGAACAATCTTCTTCTCATACACATACCCTAGCATAAGGGGGAAAATAAAAATATTGGTGTTTCAATCTCTTTGGATCCTCCTTATTCTCCAAGAGCCTATCTTAATCATCAAAATATTTGTAAAGAAGATGTTTTTATACATTTCACTCATGATCTCTCTCCCCACATAGCATTAAGAAAAAATGAGGCCTTAGATGATAAGGATCTTCCTTCCTTATCAACTAAAGAGGATGTGCATGATGAAATAAGGTAAAATTCTTCTCAACAAGATATTCCTTCTATTAGGATAATTGGTGGACAATTGAGAGGGGGGGTGAACTAGTTGTCAACAAATTAGTAGCAAGTATGTGATTACAATAAGAGGGGCATGCACATGCAGGAAGGCACACTGCCTAGAGCACACTGTTCATCATAAAAGGATCCTCACTAACTACAAAGAAATCCATACTACAATCCGGAAAGATGAGTGAACTACAAGAATAGCATCTCCTATGCCTGACTACAGTTCCAGTTAACCTCAATACCAAAGGTCTTTAACCTCTTCCACAAACCCAATTGGATCACCTATGATCGACCAAAACCTCTACATATAATTACAACATTATTTGCACACAGATAATCCTATATCCCATAAACCCACGATCTACAAAGAGATCTTACATCATATTAATACCAACTCGGACCTAAACAAATAGGTTGGCCACCTAAAAGATAATATAATAGATGTGTTACATAATCTTGCAAACCAATGATATACCAAGTCGACTTAAGACCAAAACAACATAATACAAACAATAAATCTGTTAGGGTTCCCACAGATACTAAGAGGGGGGGGTGAATCAGTATCTAACCGGTAATGTAATTTTCTTGAAACTGAATATGCAGAACATAAAGTAATAGTATACCGGTATGCAAGAATTAATGCAAATAACAGAATCAAAAACATCCACATGAAAAGAACACCATAACACAAGATGTTTAACGAGGAAACCCGGTGTGGGAAAAACCTCGATGGGATTTGTGACCCACAATATTCACTTACTGGCCAATAAGAGAATATTACTTACAATAGGGGCCTGCACATGCAGGAAGGCCAACTGCCTAGAGCTCACTGCTCAATAAGAAGTCACACTGACTTACAATGAGGATTTACACAAATCCAATATTCTGTACTGCTTTATAATAGCATCTTCAATGCCAGATTCAGTACCGGTTCTTGCTCTGTTCTTTACATATACCCTTGACCTACAATTCGCACATTAGGTCTGCCTTATAATTTATTTATGCTTCCTATCCATATCCTACAAATGCCTACAATGATCTCTTTTATATACAAGAGTCATTTTACAATTTTCCAAGTCGGCTTACAATAATAAACAAAATATTACATATCAAAAATCCTGTCGGCCTCTGTGCCGGTATGCATATTTCCTTTTGTGTCGGTGTACATCTTCTGTGCCGATGCCGGTGTAGATTGATCTTGTTGATGCCGGTGCACTTTTTGTTTGAGTAATGCTTTGCCGGTATAATGTCTTGCCGGTGCCATAGGATTGCAAGCTTTGCCGGTATAATATCTTGCTGGTGCCTTAGGATTGCAAGGTTGCCTGAGTAATGCTTTGCCGGTGTAATGTCTTGCCAGTGCCATAGGATTGCAAGGTTGCCTGAGTAATGCTTTGCCGGTGCCATAGGATTGCAAGGTTGCCATCAATGACAAAACCTTCAATCACACACAATGTCTCATTGGAGTGTCCATATGCCAACAATCTCCCCCTTTGGCATTGATGGCAACACTCATGAGAAATTTCAAAAAGATATCCGAAAATGTGTAGACCAAAAATGTTACCAAAAATGTGAGAGCTCCCCCTGAGCATGTGATCCCTGTGTTTTGATTTTTCTCATCTACTACTACTCCCCCTTTGGCATCAATGACAAAGGTTAGTAGATTTAGTAGTTGTACCAATTCATAACCTCAACCTTGTAGTTGGGTGGTTATTATCTGAAGAATATCTCCCAAAATTAGGTTTATGCCATCCATAAACTTCTTGCTCTCCTTTATTGCTATCTCAGTTCTGTATACTGTACCGGTGAGATGTTGCAAGTGCTCTGCTGGTGTTTTGCTACCTTGTGTTAGTGCCTCTAAGATTTCCTTACGCAAAGATGCTAAATAGTCCAATCTTGGACTTAGTTTAGATCTCAAAAATTTTGCCTTGTTTATTATTTTCTCTTTCTCTGTTTCTAATTTGAGTAATTCTTCCTCAAAATTTGTTATCTTTTCCTCAAAAAATGATAATGTATCAGGTGAGTTAACAAAATTATCACCAAGTTTATTGATCTCTTCCTATACCTTGCTCATATTTTTGTCTACATCCATGGTCAAAAAGTTTATCTTACAGGTGTCTTTGTACAAAGTTTTGTATTCTTTCAATAAATTGCATAGTTCCAGTAGAAGTGTGTCAAATTCCCTGTTACACTTCTTTATTCCTTCCTCAAAGAATTTCTGTTTCTCTTTTTCCACTCTTTCCTTTATAGTTTCTACCTTTGTTTGCTTAAAATTTCCAGAAATATATTTACAAAGTATATCCAACTAGCCTAAAGAATCTTTATTGGCTATATTACAATTGGGTGCTATTGATTTCAAAATTGGAATTGAATCATCTATCGCTTTATAAGTTTGTGAGCTATAATCAGTTATTTTCTTGATAGATTCGAGCAATACCTATGTTACATTTGATGGTGACCCAATAAACTGAGTGCCGGTGGAAGTGACCATGCTGGTATTGACCTCTGGTAGGTCTGTTTGTGTCTCCATCTCTTTAAGCTCTAGTTTTCCTGCATCATTTCTTACCTGTGGCATCTGTTCTGGAGCCTTTAACTCTGTTGATTGCTCTGTTTGTGTTCCAGATTCCATCTTTTTCTCTGAATCTGCTGCCGGTTGGTCTTTGTTTTCTGTTGCCAGTTGGTCTTTGTTTTCTTTTTCAACCAAGAATGTATCCCAACCATCTTCTATTTCCTTTGAAACTTCAATAACTCTACCTGCCATTAGTGATATTTGCCGGTGTGCAGTGGAAAAAACTGTCCGGTTGGCCAGAGCTATCAGATCATCAATTCCCTTAGGTGAGTTGACCAAGTATACTGTAAGTAATTTTTCTAATTTAATCTTCTTATCCAACTCAACTATTCCTTGCCTTCTGGCCTCAAGTCTTTTATATAATTCATCAGGAATTTCATTTAGGACTTGCAGCAAAAACTTTTTATACATGTCCATGTGTAATATAACACTCTCCTTGACTTGTCCTTTCTCATCATCTGATAGGGTTTCATAGATTTTCCCTATGTTTTTCAATTTACCTTCCTCTGTGATCTCATTCAGTAATATGTCAAAAGGGGCCAAGTCAGTGTAATACCAACCTGGGACCTAAACAAATAGGTTGGCCACCTAAAAGATAATATAATAGACGTGCTACATAATCTTGCAAACCAATGATATACCAAGTCGACTTAAGACCAAAACAACATAATACAAACAATAAATCCAACTAGTGATGCATTGGGAGAATCACCCAACACGTTACACAAATCGGTCCATAACCTAGTAGAATAAGATCGGACCTATAATAGGTCACCATAAGATAAATGAAACACCACCGATCAACTAGAACATGAACAAGATAACCATCAGCATCCTAATAACCTTCTAGAAGCTGCACCAACACTACTTATTAGATTCATCAAAATATCTTCATCAAAGCACTACCAGTAAAACCCTTACCGGTGACCAAAAGGCTTACTAGAATAAATGATATCATCCAGATCATCAAATCATGAACAAACTGAATGTGGTAAGCATCAGGGACACTTGAATAAGCAATCCAAGCCAATATCACATGTCAGACCAAATCAAAGAATACCGAAGATGGTCTCCAGATCAATTAACATAATCCAACCACTCTACCAGAAGTCGGTAGACAAAAAAACAACTAGTGTTGACATCAATGACAAAACATCAATGCAACACATAATCAATTCCTCCAAATTTCCAACAATCTCTCCCTTTGGCATTGATGGTAACACTAGATGTGAAAAACATCCAAGGGCCAAGAAAATGTCAAACAAGTCTCCTCCAATGGAAGACATCCAACAAACTCTCGAAGATGATATGCCAATGAATTCTGAACCAAAAATCAAACTTCCCCTAAGAATGATATCACAGTTTAGCTCTATTTTTCACACATATCTCTCCCCCTTTGACATCAATGCTAGAAATCTGACATAAACATCAAACAAAAATCATTAAACCTTTGAACCACATAGGTGAATACTCTCCCTGAGTAGTAGAGTCAACACATCAATCTAGAATGAATGATAGCACTGATAAATGCATATCGGACTAATGACAATCAACATCACTCAAGTCTCTACTGGAGGGGAAGAAACTCCCAATCTGTCTTTGAAGTACTCAAATGATTCCTTAGGAAAAAGTTTAGTGAAGATATCTACAATCTACTCTTTGGTATTCACATAAAATAGTCTTACTTCATCTGCTTCCACCTTCTCCATCATAAAATTATACTTCATAAAAATGTGTTGTCTTAGATTGAAATAAAAGATTATTTGATATATCAATAGTAGCAGAGTTATCACAGTGAATAACTACCGAATCATTGCAATCAACCCTTATATCCTTAAACATTTTTTTCATCCATAAAACTTGTGTACAGTTAGTAGCAACAACAACATACTCAGATTCAACAGTAGATAAAGAAGTACATGATTACTTCTTGTTGATCCATGGAATAAGTTTCTTTTTAAGAAATAAAGCTCCATCGAATGTGCTCTTCTGATCATCAACATCTATATCCCAATCAGCATTTGTATATGCACATAGTGTAAAGTCATCATCGGTAGGATACCACAAACCATGCTCAGTTGTTCCTTGCAAATACCAAAAAATCCTTTTCACCGTACACTCATGATTCTCTCTAGGATCAACCTAATATCTTGATACATTACAAACAATGTTCATTACATCTAGTGTAGTGTGAGTTAGATATAACAAACCTCCAATCATATATTTTTACCTTATAGGATTTATCAGAACTGATAAATCTTTCTTTGTCAATTTCTCTCTTGTAACCATAGGGGTACCAACCGGTTTAGAATTTTCCATACCAATTTTTTTCAACAACTCTCTAGCATACTTAGTTTGATAGATGAAATCACCTTTATCATTCTGAGTAATCTATAAACCTAAGAAAAATTTCATCTCCCCAATCATAGACATCTCAAATTCATTCTTCATATTTTCAGAAAATTCCATGCATAATGTATCCTCACCTCAAAAAATGATATCATCAACAAATACTTCAACAATCAATATGTCATCATCAGTGATCTTATAGTATAGGTTATTGTCAGCATTACCTTTCATGAAACCAAGCTTCAAAATATATTTGTCTAAACTGGCATACCAAGCTCTAGGGGCTTGTTTCAATCTTTATAACGCTTTCCTTAACCTACAAACCATGTTTTTATCATTTGAAAGTGAAAAACATCAGGTTTCTCAATATAAACTTCCTCTTCAAGATCTCCATTCAAAAATGCACATTTAACATCCATCTAATAAACCTTGTATTTCTTATGGGCAGCATAAGTTATAAATAATCTCACAAGTTCAATCCTAGCTACTGGAGCAAAAGTCTCATCATAATCAATTCCTTCCTTCTGAGAATATCCTTTACATACCAATCTAGCCTTATTTCTTCCAAATTTTCCATCCTTATTCAATTTGCTCCTAAAAACCCATTTAGTTCCACTAACATTCTTATTTTTAGGTCAAGGAACTAAAGTCCATGTGTTATTCTTTTCAATCTGATCTAATTCCTCTTCCATAGCTTTCATCTAATATTCATTTTTACAAGCTTGAATGACCAATGTCGGTTCAACTTGAGAAGTTAAACATACCTCATCAGTTGCCAACCTTCTTCTTTTCATTACTCATTTGTTCTTGTCTCCAATGATCTGATCTTCTGAATGATTTAACCTTATATATTGAGGAGTCTTTTGAGTTTCTATTTCCCTACTCTAATCCTTAGTCACTATTAAATTTTTGGATACTGCCAGAGTAACTGGTTCAATATTCTATTCTGGTATAGGTGCTACCGGTTCGGTTATGATCATCTCTAGTTTTGATTATCTCTCATAAGTTCTGATTTGACCTTTGTACATCTCATTCACCTTGACATTAGCACTCTCCATAATTCTCTACAATCTCTTATTATAATATCTATATGCTTTTCTTTCATTAGAATAATCAAGAAATATCCCTTCATCACATCTAGGATCAAACTTTCTAATGGAGTCATCTCTTTTTATATAGAATTTACTACCAAAGATTCTGAAATACTTAACTGAAGGTGTATGACCAAACCATAACTCATAAGGTGTCTTACCAGTGTCTCCTTTGATATTGACTCTGTTGAATGTGTATACAGTTGTGCTCACAACTCCTCTCCAATAGATATGAGGCAGATTAGCTTCCATCATCATAGTTCTAGATTCATCCATGATAGTTCTATTCTTTCTTTCCACAACACCATTCTATTGAGGTGTCTTGGGGTAGACAATTGTCTCCTTATCCCATGCTTCTCACAATAACTATTAAATTCACTGGATGTGAATTCACCACCCTAATCTGACCTTAAGCATTTAATCTTCAACCTTATCTTTGTCTCAACTTTAGCTTTAAATATCTTAAAATTTTCAAAAGCTTCATATTTTTCTTTCAAAAAAGTAACCCACATCATTCTAGAATAGTCATCAATGATTAACATAAAATATCTATAACCTTGAAAACTCTTTATTCTAGCAGGACCACATAAATTAGTATAAATAAGATCAAGAACATCATTATATTTATCTTGAATACTCTTAAAAGAATTTTTTACCTGCTTTCTCAATTGACATTCCTTACATACCAGATTATAGGGCTTCACAATCTTAGATATATCTCTAACAACCTTAGTTAAACTGATCTTTATAATGCAATCAAAATTCACATGACATAGCCTTTTATGCCATAGCCAACTCTCATCAATTTGTGCAATCAAACATGTCTTCTCACCCGGGTTCAAATGAAAGATGTTATCTTTAGTTTGTGTACCGATTGCAATCTCCAATCTAGATCTATTAATGATTTTGTATTTTCCATCCTTGAACTATAATTGAAATCCCTTATCCACCAACTATCCTACAGTCAAAATATTATGCCTTAAACTTTCAACATAATAAAAATTATCAGTATTATCCTTAGCATCCAATAATATAGTTCCTCTTCCTCTAATCATGCATGCTTTGTCATCTCCAAATCTAACTGGTCCACCATCAAATACTTGGAAAGATAAAAAAGAATTCCTTTTATCTCTACTCATATGATGTGAACTATTTGCAATATGAAGGAATTGATTATGTGTTGCATTGATGTTTTGTCATTGATGTCAACACTAGTTGTTATGGTTGTTTACCAATTTCTAGGAGAAGGATTGGATTGGGAAGATTATTAGTTGATTGTCACTGGTATGATCTGAATAATGGAATAAGTTTGTATGCTTCTGAAGTATGCTTCAATCAATTGGTATTGACTTGATGCTAGGATGCTATCTTATTTTCTAGTAAGCCTGCTTTGTAGGTCCAGGAAGGGTTTCATATGCAAAGCTTTATTGAAGGTCTTTGATGTAATGCATAAGTGGTGTTGGTGCATCTTCTAGAAGGGATTCAGGATGCTGATGGTGATTGTGTTTGTGCCTCAACTGATTGGTGTCATTGCTTTGGCATGTGTGAATCTAATTTAGGTATGGTGCTATCTAGGTTATGGATCAGTTTCATGAAGCGTGTTGGTGGATCCTATTGATACACTTCCGAGATGTTTTATTGACTGGATGATGTTTGTTTGGCCTTCGGCCGACATGTTTTATGATTTTTTTTTAGGATTATGTAATGGATCTATTGAATTATCATTTGGGTGGCCGACCTAATTGTTTAGGTCTAGGGCTAGTATAAATATTTGTAAGATATCATTGTAGATCATAGGCAAGGAGCGAATAATGTAATAATCATTTGTATAGAGGGTTTGGTCTATCATAGGTGATCAAGTTGGGTTTATGTAAGAGGTTTTAGACCTCTAGCATTGAGCTTAACTAAAACTGTAATATGGAATGTTTGATGCTATCATTGGCAGTTCTTCTTTTTGGATTGTTGTCCAAATAATTTGAGGTGGTTGACCTCTTCTATAGTTAGTGAGACTCCATTATGATGAGCAATGCACTCTAGGTAGTGTGCCTTCTTGCATTTGTAGGCCCCTATTGTAATCATATAATTTTTGTAGAAGTATCATCTAACTATGGGTAGGATTTACCACCGTGGTTTTTCCCTTTACTGATTTTTCCACGTACAAATCATGGTGTTATGTGTTATGGTTGCATGGTATTGATTCTCTAGTTTTCAATTATTCTTTAATGCTTTATAAGTTATTCTGGTAAAAGGTTTTAAGTTCTTTAATTCACATAATCTGTTGACAACTGATTCACCCCCTTCTCTAAATTGTTCACCAGTTATCCTAACAATTGGTATTAGAGCCTGGTCCTCTCTTTGCAGAAGCTTAACTGCTTGAGGAAGATCCTATGGCACCTAATAGTTCAACTACTATTTACCAGAAGGACAGCCCTAGGATTGATGGAACAAACTATGGAGTATGGAAAATTCAGATGGAGACTCATTTAAGATGCATTGGAAAGGAAATTTGGGAAATCACTGAGAAAGGTTACACTCCTCATGATCTGGCATCTAGCAATCCTGCACTGACAGACTTGAAAAAGAACATTGAAAATGACTTCAAAGCTAGAGAAGCCCTCTTAAACACCTTATTAGATCAGAAAATCATGAAATTATTAGATAAATCATCGACAAAATTTATATGGGACAAGTTGAAGACTCTGAATGAAGGTGATCCCACTGTTAAAATTACAAAACTTGAATGTTACTAGGTAAGATATGAAAGCTTGAAGATGGAGGAACATGAAAGAATTTATGCATTCATGGAAAGGGTAGATGAAATTGTATTAGGAATTCAATGTTGTTGTGAATCTTTGAGTGAGGAAGAGATTGTTTCAAGTATTAAGGGTTTTTCCACCGTTATATAAGATGAAGGTAACTGCAATTAATGAGCTAAGAAACATGCCTAATTCTTTTGTTAATAGAGATTCTCTTGTTGGGAAGCTATCTACTTTTGAGCCTGAAGAATTTGGTCCTCTAGGAGTTGCAAAGATTGATACTGCATTTAAGGCATCTACATCATCAACTCACAAGCAAGATTAGAAAGTTTTGTATGCAAAGGAATTGGAATAGATTAGGAAAGAAGATGAAGACCTTGAGCAACTTGAAGTCTTGTTTGCTAGAAGGATACCTAAAGGTCTAATAGGAAGTAAGTGTGAAGGAAAATATCCTTTCAAATGTCTTGCATGTAATAAGATAGGTCATTTTGCATCTAGATTTCCTGAAAGGAATTCAAAATTGTAAGAAAGAGCAAGATCTTTTAAGCCTAACCTTGAATATCAAATCAAGCATAAGTACAAGAGAAACAAAAAAAAATCATGCTACTATGCTGATGAGGAAGGAAACTAATGACTCAGAGGAAGAAATGATAAGAGAATCAGCTAGTGGATCCGACAACGGAAGAGACTGGGTATTTTATGCTATGAAGGAAGATGATCTGGAACCAATTATCAAAAATGAGGAAAAGGCCCTTGCAACAAAATTTGAAGACAAAGATGAATGTGTAATAGATAGTGGATGTTTTCATCATATGATAGGAGACAAAAGAAAGTTTCTAACCCTACAAGAATTTGATAGTGGTCAAGTAAGATTTGGTAATAACAAAGCATGCACGATCAAAGGAAGAGGAACCATTTCATTGGATGGTAAGCATAACACTAATAATGTCTATTATATTAAAGGTCTGAAGTATAATATTTTGAGTGTAGGATAGTTGGTAGACAGAGGATTTCAATTATAATTCAAGGATGGAAAGTGCAAAATCATTAGCAAATTAGGATTGGAGATTGCAACCGGTACACAGACAAAAAAGTAACATCTTTCATTTGAACTCCGGTGAAAAAACATGTTTGATTGCACATATTGATGAATGTTGGCTATGGAATAAGAGGTTGTGTCATGTAAATTTTGATTGTATTATAAAGATCAGCTCAACTAAAGCCGTTAGAGATTTACCTAAGATTGTGAAGCCTCATAATCTAGTATGTAAGAAATATTAAATGGGTAAGCAAATCAGAACTTCTTTTAAGAGAATACCTAATAAATCTAATGATATTCTTGATTTGATTCATACTGACCTATGTGGTCCTGCTAATACAAGAAGATTTCAAGGAGATAGATATTTCATGTTAATCATTGATGACTATTCTAGAATGATGTGGGTTACTTTTCTAAGTTAGAAATCTAAAGCCTTTGAGAAATTAAAGATCTTTAAAGCTATTGTTGAGACAGAGACGAGGATGAAAATCAAGTGTTTGAGATCAAATCAAGGTGGTGAATTCACATCCGGTGAATTCAATAGCTATTGTGAAAAAATTGGCATTAGGATATAGTTATCTACACCTCAGACACCTCAGCAGAATGACATTGTGGAAGGAAAGAACATAACCATTTGGGATGCAACGAGAACAATGATGATGGAAGCTAATTTTCCCTCATATCTACTAGAGAGAAGCAGTAAATATAGTGTTTTATACATTCAACAGAGTTCATATCAAAAGAGATACTGGTAAGACACCTTATGAATTATGGTTTGGTCATTCGCCTACTCTTAAGTATTTCAAAATATTTGGAAGTAAGTGATATATCAAAAGAGATAATTCCATTGGAAAGTTTGACCCTAGATGTGATGAAGGAATATTTCTTGGTTATTCAACTAAGAGCAAAGCATATAGATACTATAACAAAAGATTGCAGAGAATTGTGGAGAGCACTAATGTGAAAATGGATGAGCAACACAAAGATCAAGCTCAATCTAATGACATAGAACTAACAGTGGAAATGATCATAACTGATCTGGTAATGCCTATATCATAACAAAATACTAAACCAGTTACCCCAACATCATCAAAAAAATCAACTGTAATTGAAGAGCAACACAAAGAACTTGAAAATCATAAAACACCAAGGTATGTAAGGCTAAATCATTCTAAAAATCAAATCATTGGAGACAAAAACAAGGTTGTTATGAAACGAAGAAGATTGGCAAATCAAGAGGTATGTTTCATTTCTTAGATTGAACCAGCATGAGCAATTGAAGCTTGTAAAGATGAATGTTCAATGAAAGCTATGAAAGATGAATTAGATCAGATAGAAAAGAACAATACTTGGACTTTGGTTCCCGACCTAAAAATAAGAATGTTATTGGAAGTAAATGGGTTGTTAGAAACAAACTGAATGAGGATGGACAAGTTGTAAGAAACAAGGCTATATTGGTCTGCAAAGGATATTCTTAGAATGAAGGAATTGATTAAGGTGAAACTTTTTCACCGGTAGCTAGAATTGAAGCTATTAGACTATTTCTTGCTTATGTAGCCTATAAGAACTACAAGGTCTATCAAATGGATGTTAAGTGTGCATTTCTAAATGGAGAACTTGAAGAGGAAGTCTTTATTGAGAAATTTGATGGATTTTTACTAAAAGATCATAAAAATATGGTTTACAGATTAAGGAAATCCCTATATGGATTAAAACAAGCTCCTAGAGCTTGGTATGCAAGGTTGGATAAGTATCTTTTGATGCTTAATTTTATAAAAGGTAATGTTGAAAGTAACCTATATTATAAGATCACTAATGATGATATTTTGATTATTGAAGTATTTGTTAATGATAACATTTTTGGAGTTGAAGAAAAATTATGCATGGAATTCTCTGATAATACGAAGAGTGAATTTGAAATGTCTATGAGTGGAGAAATAAGATTTTTCTAGGTTTACAGATTACTCAAACTGAAAAAAGCATCTTTATCTATCAAACTAAGTATCTAAGGGAATTATTGAAGAAATATGGTATAGAAAATTCCTAACCGGTTAGTACTCCTACGGTTACAAGTGAAAAATTGTCAATTAAAGATGTATCCCCTCGAGTAAATCCTACAAGATATAAATACATGATTGGTGGTTTTCTATATTTAACTTAGACTAAACCGGATATAATGAATACACTCATTATTGTATCAAGATTTCAAAGTAATCCAAGAGAAAATCATGAAAGTGCAATAAAAAGGATGTTCTAGTATTTGCAAGGAACAACCAAATATGGTTTATGGTACCCTAAAGATCATGACTTTACTTTATGTGCATATACAGATGCAGGTTGGGCAGGTGATGTTGATGACCAAAAGAGCACATATGGTGGAGCATTATTTCTTTAGAAGACGTTGTTTTCATGGATAAGCAAGAAACAATCATGCATTTCTTTATCTACTACTGAAGCTGAATATGTTGCAGCCGTAACTAATTTCACTCAAGTTCTATGGATGAAGCAGATGTTGAAGGATATAGAAATGAGTTGTAATGATCTGGTTGTTATTCATTGTGATAATTCTATAGCTATTGACATATCAAAGAATCCAGTATTTCACTCCAAGACTAAGCACATATCAATCAAGTATAACTTTTTGAAAGAAAAGCTGGAAGCAAAAGAAGTCAGATTGGTTTATGTGAACACTAAAGAACAGATAGAAGAAATATTCACTAAAAATTTGTCTTGGGAATCATTTGAGTGTTTGAGAGACATATTGGGGATTTCTACCCCTCTGGTAGAGACTTAAATGATGCAGATGTGCATCAATCCAGTGTGCATTATTAGAGCTATCTTTTGCTCCGGATTGATGAACTAATGCTACTACTCAGGAGGAGGAGTCAACCTTGAGATTTAGAGTTTTCATATTTTGTTTGATATCTATGTCATATCTTTGGCATTGCTAAAAAAGGGGGAGGACTATATGTGAAAAACCATTGCTATATATTTTTCAGACTGATTGCACTCCTCAGGGGGAATTTGGCAGTATTTGATCTTTTGATTTAGATCTAGTTTAGAGCTTCATTGCTATATCATTTTATGGGAGATCGTTGGTTGTCTTCCATAGGGGAGACTTGTTTGGCATTTATTGGCACTTGGATGTTTTTCACATCTAGTGTTTCCATCAAGATTGTTGGCAATATGAAGGAATTTATTATGTGTTGCATTGATGTTTTGTGATTGATGTCAACACTAGATGTTATGGTTGTTTACTGACTTTCGGTAGAAGGATTGGATTGGGAAGATTATCAGTTGATTGTCACTGATATGATCTGAATTATGGAATAAGTTTGTATGAATGTTTCATATGCTTCTAAAGTATGTTTTAGTCAGTTGGTAATGACTTGATGATCATATGCTATCTTATGTTCTAGTAAGCCTATTTTGTAGGTGTGGTAAGGGTTTCACTAACAGAGCTTTATTGAAGATCTTTGATGTAATGCATAAGTGGTGTTGGTGCAGCTTCTAGAAGGGATTCGGGATGTTGATGGTGATTCTGTTCATGCCTCAACTGATTGGTGTCATTTCTTTAACATGTGTGGATCTAATTTAGGTTTGGCGCTATCTAGGTTATGGACCAGTTTCATGAAACGTGTTGGTGGATCCTTCTAATGTGCCTATGGGATGTTTTATTGATTGGATGATGTTTGTTTGGCCTTAGGATGACATGTTTTATGATTTTATTTCAGAGATATGTAATGGACCTATTGAATTATCATTTTGGTGGCCGACCTAATTGTTTAGGTCCAGGGGTTGCATAAATATTTGTAAGATCTCATTGTAGATCATAGGGAAGGAGAGAATAATGTAATAATCATTTGTGTAGAGGATCTAGTTGATCATAGGTGATCGAATTAGGTTTATGTAAGAGGTTTTAGACCTTAGGTATTGAGCTTAACCGAAACTATAATCTGGCATGTTTGATGTTATCATTGGCAGTTCTTCTTTCTAAATTGGTTTCCAAATATTTTGAGGTGATTGACCTCTTCTGTTGTCAGTGAGACTCCATTGTAATGAGTAGTGTGTTCTAGACAGTGTGCCTTCTTGCATGTGCAGGCCCCTATTGTAATCATATACTTTCTACAGAAGTATCATTTGACTGTGGGTAGGATTTCCCATTGTGGTTTTTCACTTTGCCGGGTTTACCACATACAAATCATGGTGTTATGTGTTATGGTTGCATGGCATTGATTCTTTGGTTTTCAATTATGCTTTAATGCTTTATCAGTTATTCCAGTAAAAGGTTTAAGTTCTTTAATTCACATAATCTATTAACAACTGATTCACCCCCACTCTCAATTGTTCACCGGTTATCCTAATAGTGAACAACCATTGTCTATCACCCATTCATCCTTATCTTCAATTTTAGCAGCAAGGTCATTTTCCTCATTTTGAATAACAGGTACCTAAGCATCTTCCTTAATAGCCAAAAATACCCATTCCTTACCACTACTGGATCCAAATTCCCGATCTTGTGTTGGCTCATCATCAGAATCAGTTACACCTTCCTCATCTACATAGTAGCATGATTTGTCTTTTTTTCTCATGTACTTATTCTTGTTCTGATAATCAAGGTTAGGCCTAAAAGATCTTCTAGCTCTCTCTTCAAATCTTGAATTCCTCTCAGGACATCTAGGTTAAAAATGACCTATCTTATTACATGTAAAACATTTAAAAGGTGATTTTCCTTCATACTTACTTCCAACAAGACCTTTAGGTACTCTTCTAGAAAATAGGCCTTCCAGTTGCTCAAACTATTCATCTTCTTTCTGTTGAACACAATACACCACTACGAGGGGGGTGAATCAGTGGTTCTTGAAAAATTTTCTTTTTAAACCAAGCTTGGAATACTGATTATCAACCTAAACACTAAACAATCAAACTAGTAAGATAAGAGTGGATATCAATAGAGGCAAACACACAAATGCATAACCCACAACACCACATGTACTAGGAAAACCCAATATGGGAAAAACCTCAGTGAGAAATGCTGCTAGAGTCTATTGATCCAATCTAGCCTCACATCGAAACAATCAGATTACAATAATTTACAGCACCAACCTAGGGAGTACCAACCCCTACTAATTTAGGGCACTAACCCAAGGAGCACCAACACCTACACCAAGCACTAACTTGGTGTAATATAATGAAATACAATTTTGATGCAGTGATAGTACCTAGTTGCAAATGAGTTTTGCAACACCCGATCAATGGATTTCTGTCGATTAACAACCTCCTGTTCTTCACTGGTTCTCACACTATCGGTTATTAGATTACTCTCTCTGATCACTCACCGGTTACTCCCTCCCTTTCTTCTCTCTCTCTAAGACTCACACTTCAGAGTGTCACTCTTGGATGCCTTCCTAACCAATCATCCTTATCAGTATGCTTGACTGTTAAGACTATAAAAGTTTACCGGTTACTCTGTCTCTACCGGTTAGACCTTCTCACCAGTTCAACCTGCTAATACACACTATAACTCTTTAAGAAATAAATCTAAGGTAGATAGTCTTTCTTCTTGCTCAGGCTCTCTTCTCTTCCACACCTCACATCTAGCATCAATCCAGTTTAGTCTCAAGTTCACCTATTTATCTGTGAGGGTTCCTACCAAGAGTAGCATTCAAATGGTGTTGTGTTGGGTTTTTCTTTACCAAGTCGATCCGTATTAAATTTTATCTAATTTTCTTTTTAGGAATGGTGATCTGCATCACACCAAACAACATCGCCATCTCGTCGCTTTTCAATGTGCATTTTCTATTTTTGGATGACTACGACATTATTTTCTGCATTGCTCTGTCTAACGCTACTAATGGCTTGGTTGTTTCCTTTGGCAAATGGGTACAGAGATTATATTTTCTTGCAAGGTCAGTTTAATCACCTTGCCACCTTGTCTTCCTTGAGCCATAACATTTTTCCATCCTTCTATGATTTTTGGGTTCTTCATTAATGTCGACCTTCTTGCTGATGGCTACGCCAATGAATACTTTACCGACCTTTGTGTGATCGTCACCTAGTTTTCACTTGTCATCCTTGTTGACATCCACCTATGCTTGGTTTGCAATGTTGGCTTGGCATCATCTTCAATCTGCTATGTCAATTTGACATCCTTCATCAACCAAGACTCACTACTGGTTCAACTCACCTTACCGGTATAATCTAGCTTCACCAGTGGATCTTCATACCTACTAAACTCTTCTCTATCAGTGAATCAACTTGGCCTTCCATCAAAAATGCTGGTCCATCTGCTAATTCCATTTACTAGCAACATTAAACTTCTCTATGTATACCGGTTCACATCCTTTTGTTCTTCTTTTCTTTCTTTCTTTTCCTTTCTAGTGGTTCTATTTTATCGATCAATGATGCATTTCATATGTAGCGATAACATACCTTTCTATCTACTTACACATATATGGATAATTGACATCATCATGTCTTACTTCACCCATACTAGTTACCACTACTTACTTACCGGTGACCATGTCAAACCAGTTGACATCAATGACAACATAATACCAACAATGCCAATAATCTCCCCCTTTGGCATTGATGTCAACTCACTGCAAGACTTCACATCGGTAGATTTCTCCCCATTTGATTCATACTTATCTCCCCCTTAGTAAAATCTTCTCTTAGTGATTACAATCGGTACTGAGACATACAGCCTTAAACTTTCCCTATGATGAGCATGTGGTTCAAGAGATCTAGATGCAGCTATGAACTCCCCCTGAACCATATATCTCCTTACAAACTTAAGTGCATGAGGCAGGTGATACAACTCCCAACTTGAGTCTTAAGTACTCAAAAGTGCTTACCAGTAATGGTTTGGTGAAGATGTGTGCCACTTGTTCTCATGTAGGGACATATTCCATCTTTACTTTCGGTCCTTCAACCTTCTCTTTGAGAAAATAATACTTGATGGCTATATGCTTTGTCTGTGAATGCATCAACAAATTATTTGGTATGTTGAATCTGGCACTTGAATTATCACATCGGATGGGAATAGGATTAGAGATGTCCACTTGTATGTCCTTAAGGGTTTGCTTCATCTAAAGCATCAGAGAGAAGGATGTAGTAGCAGCTATGCATTCTGCTTCAACAATTGATAGGGAGACTAAATCCTACTTCTTGCTATGCCATGAGACCAACTCGTCACCTAGGAAGAATGCACCACCACTTGTGCTCTTTCGGTCATTAATGCAACCTACCCAATCAACATCAGTATATGCTTCCAAGATGAATTCCCCTTGTTTAGGGTACCATAATCCATAATTGAGTGTCCCTTGTAGGTACCTAAAAATTCTTCTTACTGCATTCATATGTGACTGCATAGGTGTTGCTTGAAATATAGCCACCATACACACTGACTACACTATATCAAGTCTAGAAGAAGTAAGATACAATAAGTTTCCTATCATGGATCTATACAATGTCTGATCTACCGCCAGTGATTCATCATTCTTTCTTAATTTTCTTTCAGTCACTATGGGGGTACTCACTGATTTGCAGTCCTCCATTTGAAACTTCTTTAGCATGTCCTTTGCATACTTGGTTTATGAGATAAAGATTCCCTTATCTAGCTTTCATATCTTCAAACCAAGGAAGTATGTCAATTCTCCAAGCATTTACATCTCAAATTTTGACTACATCTGATCAACAAAATCTTTGCAAAGAGTGTCCTTGTTGCCTCCAAAAATGATGTCATGTACATACAGAAGCACAATGATCACGTGATTTCCATCTGCCTTGATGTATAGATTGTTGTTAGCACTCCCCTTTTTGAATTAATTCTCTTTCAAATACTGATCTAGCCTTGAATATCATGCTATAGGAGTCTTCTTTAAACCATACGAGGCTTTCTTCAACTCGCACACAAAGGTTTCATCATTATGTAACTGAAACCCTTTTGGTTGGTCCATGCATACTTATTCTTCCAAATTTCCATTGAGGAAGGTAGATTTTACATCCATTTGATATACCTTATAACCCTTGTAGGCTAATAAATCTAGAAACATCCCAATTGCTTCTAATATAGCTACCGGTACAAATGTTTCTTCAAAATCAATGCCCTCTACTTGAGAGTAACCCTTGCACACAAGTCTAGCTTTATGTCTAACAATTTTACCTTCTTCACTCATCTTATTCTAGTAGACCCATTTGGTGCCAGTGATGTTCTTGTCTACCAGTCTAGGGACTAATTCCCAAGTCTTGTTCTTCTCAATCTGTTGCAGCTCTTCTTCCATGGCATCCATCTATTTCTGACTTTTGTTGCCTTCATTGAATGTTTTAGGTTCTACTTTAGTCATGAGGCATAAATTGACTTGTTCATCATTCCGGGAAAGTCTTCTCCTAGTCTGCACACCATCACTCTTATTACCTAAAATCTACTCTTCCAGGTGGTTTATCTGCACATACTAGTTAGGGACCCTTTTGGATGCTTCTTCTGTTTCATTGTCTGACTGAGCTTCTTCACCTTCATCACCAGAATGATCATACTTGTTCACTTGTGCTTATCTTCCTTTGTGCATATCCTCATCAACTCTTACATGCACACTCTCAATGACTCTTCTTAGTCTTTTGTTGTAGCATTTATAGGCCTTACTATTAGTTAAGTAACTAAGGAAGATCCCTTCATCACTCCTAGAATCAAAACTACCTAAACCATCCATATCCTTCTTGATAAAACACTTTCTTCCAAATAACTTGAAGTACTTGACTGATGGTTTTTGATCATACCATAACTCATTAGGTGTCATTTTGCTATTTTTTCTTAGTTGAACTCGGTTCAAGTTATATGTAGTAGTATGAACTGCTTCCTTCCAATACATGTCTGGCAAACTTGCCTCATTTAACATGGGTCTGGCCATCTCCTTGACTGTCTTGTTCTTCCTTTCTACCACACCATTTTGTTGTGGTGTCTTGGGGGTTGAGTATTGCCTTCTGATTCCATTTCTTTCATAGTAATCTTCAAACTCGTTTGATGTGAACTCTCCACCCCAGTTTGATCTTAAGCATTTCAGCTTGCACCCACTTTCCTTCTCTACCATCTTCTAAAAGATCTTGAATCTGTCAAATGCTTGTGATTTATCTTGTAGGAAAGTGACCCATTTTATTCTTAAGTAGTCATCAATGAAGAGCATAAAATATCTTTCACCGGAAAGAGCTCCTATCCTAGTCAGACCACAGAGAGCTGTATGCACCAGTTCAAGAAGTCTTGAAGTGTTGTGCTCTTTTTTCTTGAAACTCACCTTAGTCTATTTTCCTTTCACACATTCATCACAAAAGGTGCTAACCGGTTTGATGATGGGTGCTATATTTTTCACACAACCCTTTTTTCTTACTGCCACTAGATTATCAAAATTTATGTGGCATAATCTTCTGTGCCATAACCATCTTTCATCCACTTGTCCCAACATGCACTGGGATTCAAAATATTCTTTTAGATTGTATACATTACTATTTGTCCTCTTACCTTTAGCTACAACCTGACTGGTACTCTCCTTCTTTATCTAGGAGCCTGTAGAATCAAAGGAGAATTTATAACCTTTGTCACACATCTGACTCACACTCAGTAAATTGTTCTTTAGGCATTCCACATAATACACATCATGTGCTTTCAGTTTGCCATCAATATTTAGAGTACCTTTTCCTTTTATCTTGATAGATGAGTTTTCTCCAAACCTTACTAAGCCACCATTCAAGTCTTCAAGTTTGATAAATTTATTTTTATCACTGGTCATGTGGTTGGAACAACAACTATCTACAACCCATAGATTTCTTCTTTTAGCATGTAAGGTAGTTTGCACTATCAGACTTGATTCTTCTTTGTCCTTTTCTTTCTCAACCCAAACTGGTTGAGTTTCCTTCTTCTTATCAACTACAATTTTGTGCTTTTGTTTGAATAATGGTTCCTGATCAGGATTTGTCCTCTTCTTCTTGATTTCTTTGTTCTTACAAAGATTTTTTATATATCCAAACTCTTGACAGTTATAGCATTTGACATTTACATTGAAAGATGAATCTTTGAAACTATTGTAGGACACTTGTTTACTCTTCCTACATTCAAAACTCCTATGAAAAAATCCATTGCACTGATAACAAACAAAATTCATATCATAGAGTGCATTAAATGAATTTCTACTTCCATAACTCATAGTGGGCTTATTTGTTAATCTACAATCAGCTAGCCTATGTCCAAATTTGTTACATTGGTAACAATAACCATGAAAGTTTGGAACATACCAGTTAGGTTGCCTTGGTCCTGCAAACGTCTGTCTCACTGGGGGTCTTCCTTTCATGTTGCTAACTCTAGTGAATCCTTCATGAATAACCCTTGTATTTATCCTCAAATCTGCATTCTAGTACATTTAGTGTGGCCTTCGATTCATTGATTGTGTATATAGGTTTGTGTGACAGTTTCTAACAGCTTCTGCATAAGTCTTCTTACAGGTATCCTTGGAACTATGAATGTTTTTTTCTCTTCATGTTCACTTGAAGAGGTGAACGGTATCTCCTTACCGGATGTATCTTTTCTATTTAAACTTTGTCCTTCTTCAAAACCTAAGCCAGTGGTATCTTTATATTGCTTCTATTTTCTCAACATCTTGTTCAAGGCTTTTGTGCTGCCCTCATATTTGCTTCTCACTTTTAGTTCATCCTTACTCTTTTCAAGCTATTTTCTGAGCTTCACTATTTCTTCTTCTAGAACTTGATGCTCCTTTTCATTCTTTAACAGATTAGAGGATGTAACTTCACATATCCTCTTGGCTTCTTCCAACTGGAGTTTCAAGTCAAAGATAACTTGATTGGACTCATCCAGAGATTGCTTCAAGTGATCTTGTTCTTCTACTACAACAAGCTTGACCTTATTGAGTTCTCTTCTTGTTTTAATTAACTCCTCAAGAGTACTTATGAGCTCACCTTCTAGATCCACTTCGTCTTCATTGTCTTCTTCTTCCTCATCTTCACCAACTATTTCATCTAGTGCCATAAAGAGATTAAATTCTCTTTCATTCTCATGGTATTCATCTTCTGATGCACTTTCTTCATCAGTGACATCATCCTCAATAGTATATAGGCTTTTATGCTTCTGGTAGCCTCTTCTTCCTTGCCGGTAGACATTCCTTTCTCCATCTTTATCGATAGATCTACCAAAACTTCTTTGCTCATCTCCACTAGTTTCATTATAAGGTCATTTTGCAACAAAGTGTCCAACTTTACCATAGTTGAAGCATTTGAGTGGTAACTTTCCTTTATACTTGCCGGAACCTCTCTTGAGATTTTTGACAAAGTTTGCTACCTTTGCATCTGAGTCTTCATTAGATCCTTTATGAGCAAACTCTTCCTTTCCCTTTTTGGTGGAGTTGAATGCTACATCTTTCCTTGAAGATGCTTCACCAGTTGTTCTCATTTCATAGGTTGTTAGAGATCCAAATAGCTCATCCATTATGAAGGTATTTAGATCCTTGGATTCCTCTATCTTAGAAACCTTAGTATCATACTTAGATGTGAGAGATCTAAGTACCTTTTTGACAATGATTTCATCAGCAATTTCTTCTCCAAGTCCTCTGATGGTGTTCACAGTTTCATCTACTATGTGAAGGTGTTCCGCAATCTTTTCTTCATCTTTCATTTTGATGCCTTCAAGCTAACCTCTTAGTGATTGTAGCTTGGCCTCTTTGAGTTTGGCATCTCCTTCAAATAATCTATGCAATTTATCCCAAGTCTCCTTGGCAGATGCACAGTGCATGACCTTGCCAAACTCATTATCAAACACACCACTTAAGATAGCATGTTTAGTCTTTGCATTATTCTCATACAACTTCTTAGCATCCGAATCAGTGGGAGGAACACTAGGGATATTATACCCATTCTTCACAAACATCCACACATCAAAACAAAGAGAGGAAATATAGGTCTCTATTGTTCTTCTCTAGAAGCCATAGTTAGATCCATCAAACATGGGAGCTTTTGAGGAGGCAAACACATTTCTTTCCATTGTGTTCTTTGACCTAAATCTGCCCAAACTAGAGAAATATATAATCATCTAGGAACCTAGACTCCGATACTAATTGTTGAACACAATGTACCACTGAGAGGGGGGTGAATCAGTGGTTCTTGAAAACTTTTCTTTTTAAACCAAGCTTGGAATACCCGTTATCAACCTAAACAATAAACAATCAAATTGATAAGATAAGAGTGGATACCAAAAGAGGCAAACACACAATTGCATAACCCACAACTATGAAAAAAACACAATATGGGAAAAAACCTTGGTGAGAAATGTTGTTGGAGTCTGCTGCTCCAATCCAGCATCACAATGAAACAATCAGATTACAATAATTTAGGGCACCAACCCATGGAGCACCAACCCCTACTGATTAAGGGCACTGATACAAGGAGCACCAACCTCTGCACCAAGCACCAACTTGGTATCATATAATAAAAGATATTTTTAATACAGTGATAGCACCTAGTTGCAAATGAGTTCTGCAACATTTGATCAATGGATCTATGTTGATTAACAACCTCCTCTTCTTCACTAGTTCCCACACTACTAGTTATCAAATTACTCTCTCTGATCACTCACCGGTTACTCCAACCCTTTCTTCTCTCTCTCTAAGACTCACACTTCATAGTGTCACTCTTGGATTCCTTACACACCAATCACTCCTTACTGATATGCTTGACTGTTAAGACTATAATAGTTTATCAGTTACTCTATCTCTACCGATTAGACCCTCTCACCAGTTCAGCCTGCTAACACATACTGTAACTCTTTGAGAAATAAATCTAAGGTAGATAGTCTTTCTTCTTTCTTAAGCTCTCTTCACTCTCACACCTCACATCTAGCATAAATCCATTTGAGTCTCGAGTTCACCTATTAATCTATGAGGGTTCTCGCCAAGAGCAACATTCAAACGATGTCCTGTTAGGTTTTTCTTTCACCAACTCAATCCATATTAGATTTTATCTAATTTTCTTTTTAGGAATGGTGACCTACATCACACCAAATAGCATCACCACCTCCTCTCTTTTCAGTGTGTATTTTCTATTTTTGGCTCACTACAACATGCTTTTCTGCTTTTCTCTTTCAAATGCTATTAATGGCTTGGCTGTTTCCTTTGGAAAATGGGTACAAAGATCAAATCTTCTTGCAAGGTCAATTCAATCACCTTGCCACCTTGTCTTCCTTGAGCTGCAACATTCTGCCATCCTTCCATTATTTTCAATTTCTTCATTAATTCTGACCTTCTTGTTGATGACTACGTTGATGAATACTTTACCGATCTCTGCGTGATTGCCACCTAGTTTCCACCAATCATCCTTGTTGATATCCACCTATGCTTTGTTTGAAATGTCAATTTGGCATCATCTTCAGTCTGCTATGTCGATTTGACATCCTTCACTGACCAAGACTAATTACCGGTTCAACTCACCTTACCAGTATAACCTAACTTCATTGGTGGACCTTCATACCAGTTCACCTCTTCTCTGTCGGTGAGTCAAATTGGCCATCCATCAAACATGTTGGTCCATCTACTAAGTCCATTTATAGGTAGCATTAAACTTCTCTGTGTATACTGGTTCACATCCTTCTATTCTTATTTGCTTGCATTCTTTGCCTTGCTGGTGATTTTTCTTTACCGGTCAATGATGCATTTCATATGTATCGATAACATACCTTTTTGTCTACTTACACACATATGGATTGACATCATCATGTCTTACTTCACCCATACCGTTCACCTCTACTTACTCACCAGTGACCATGTCAAACTAGTTGACATAAATGAAAACCTAATGCCAACAATGCCAACACTTTCTTCATTTCATATAATTCCTTGGTATATAAAGCTTTCCAATCACTCTTTCTAGTTGATGATGTAGGTGCATGAAAAGAAAATTTAGTCTTTGCAGCTCCTTGAGGACCAAATTCTTCAAGCTCAAAAGAAGACAATTTTCCAACCAATGTATCCCGGTTAGCAAAAGTGTTAGCCATTGTTCTCAGCTCATTAATTGTAGTAGGATTCATCTTGTAAGGTGGTGGCAAAGCTCTCAAACCTTTAGAAACAATCTCAAATTTTCTTAGAGATCCACCACAACACTGAATTCCCATAAAAATTTCATTAACTCTTTCCATGAAAGCAGTAATTCTTTCATCTTCTTCCATCTTCAGGTTCTCATACCTTACCTGGTAACCATCAAGTTTAACAATTTAAATAGTAGGGTCACCTTCATTCAAACCTTCCAACTTATCACATGTAGCCTTCACATTAGATTGGTCAGTTAATCCCATAATTTTATGATCAGATAGTGTGCTCAAGAGTGCTTCTCTAGCTCTACAATCATTTTCAATGTTCTTATCTAGGCTTGCCAGAGAAGGATTGCCAGATGCCAGATTATGAGGAGTATATGTTAGATGCAATTACAGTCCCAAAGACAGTGAGAGGGGGGGGGTGAATCAGTGTCTAACCGGTCGATGGAATATTCAAACATATTTATAACTTTGTAACCCAAAATAATGTACCAGTAAACAAGTAATAGTGTTGTAAAGAGAATTAACAAAGACATCATAAATACACACCATAACACAAGATATTTTGGCGAGGAAACCCGATATGGGAAAAACCTCGGTGGGATTTGTGACCCACAATATCTACTCACTGGCCAATATGAATAAATATTGCTTACAATAGGGGCCTGCACATGCAGGAAGGCCAACAACCTAGAGTGCACTACTCAATGAAAGAGTCTCACTAACTAGAATATGCATAATTAAATCCAAGATAATGTACTGCTCAAAATAGCATCTCTAATGCTTGGTTCAGTACTAGTTTAAGCTCTGTCAGATACCTTAACCAAAAGCTTTTGCTATCTTTCACATAACCACCTCATACATATTCTCATACATACCATTCATTATACAAAATGACCTATAAGATCTCATACATATATGAGTCTTTTACAATACACCATGTTGGCTTACAAAAATTAATTACATTACAATACAATTCACATAAATCAAAGTTTGTCTCATATCTCCTAAGTGCCAGTATACTTCATTTCTAGTGTGATATGGATGCTTGTGAATGTGCCTGTCGGTGCCGGTAGATGATGTCTATGTTGTTGGTGAATGTCTAGAATCCTATTACCAGTTGGTTTCCATCAATGAAAACATCAACCATTCTCATTTGAGTGTATAATGCCAAAAATCTCCCCCTTTGGCATTGATGGCAACACTCATGAGAAAAATCCAAAACTGTTATCCAAAAGGAGTGTGGTCCCCGTGAGCAAGTGATCTCCTCTGTGCATTTATTCCATACTACTCCCCCTTTGACATCAATGACAAAGGATGTCAAAAAGAATGAAAAAATAGAAAAATTCTACCTCATAGCCTGTAACCAGTTGAGTACAAGTTGAAAGATATCCGCCAAAATTAGATTCAGGGTTTGCATGAATTTGTTACCATCAGAGATAATGGTTTCTGTTTAATGGATCATGTCACTCAGATAGTGCATCTGTTTCTCTGGTGACCATTCTCCTTGAATTGTTTCTTTAGATAATTCAACTCATTGAGTTATAAGACTGACCAATCTTGGACCAAGTTTTCTTTTCAGCTCCCGAGCCTTCATCTTTATCCTTTCTTTTTCTTTCTCCAGTTTCTCTATCTTTTCATCAAAAACTGCCATTTCTTGCTCAATAACTGAGGTAAGTTTCGAAGATCCTATCATGTTGTCTGCTATGTCATCTATCTGCTTCTATATTTTCTTAATCTCCTCATCAATTTCTTCAGTCAGGTGGTGAGGTTTGCAAGCTTCTCTATACAGTTCCTTATATTCCAAAATTCTTGAGTTAAGTACTGCTAATAAGGAATCCATGTGCTCAATACAGTCTTTGATAGTTTTCTCAAATAATTTACCTTTTTCTTTATCTACTCTTTCCTTAAAAATTTCCTCATTTACCTAATCTATAGTTAGAACATTTGAAGCAATAAATTAAGGTACAGAAGATGAAGTAGCCATGATACTGAAATAAATACCTTTACTGCAAGTGAAATCTTCTGAAATGTCCTGAAAATGTCTTAGCTACTATGCCTCTTGAATGCCTTCACTCAATTCGTGCTCTTCGAATGCTTGAATGCTTTGTAATTTGAAATGAGGGTTTTTTGTGCTTTATAACCAAAAAATTCTCTAACAACCACATTAAATTCTTGTCGGTTAAGTGAAATCTTAACATATCTGCCAGTAAAGAAGAAATGTGTCTTCTTACCATCAACCGAGGGTAGAATGCGTGATTTTCAATTTTCTTCCATACCTGTAAGGATTTTTCTTTTAGTCAAATGAAGAATCTCCTACCAGTGGAGGGTTACTCTGTTCTACCAATGTAGAGACAGATTCATCAACTCTCTAATCTCCTTTCTTAATCCATTGTTTTGAAAATTCTTTCTTTATTTCTCTTAATTTTTCTTTTCCCTTCTCATTAGATCCTTTATTGTTCGCCAGTATAGTCTTGCTTCTACAAAATTTTGCAATATGCCTAATCTTAATCTTGTTACATGCATAACAAGTTACATTATTCCTCTGAATAGCTTTTCCATATCCTTGACCGGTTTGTGTTCTGCATTAATTAGATAAATGTCCAAATCCACCACAAACATAGTATTTCACATTCATTCTGCAATTTTCTAAGTTATGACCAACTTTATTGCATTTGGAACATTGACTAGTGGGTAAATTTGTATTCTAATTATTTCTAAATCTACACTGATTTTCTCTATGACCAAACTTATTGCAATTAAAACATTTCTCATTAAATTTATAAGCATTAGGTTGTCTTACCGGTTTGCTATGATCTTGAATGTTTGCAGTCCTGAAACTTTCTCCATGTTCAAATCCAAGTCCAACTATATCTCCATCAGGTTTTTGTCTTTTCAGCATGTCAGCAAGCCTTTCTAAACTTTTCTTGAATTTTTCTTTGTATTCCTTTGCAGTGTTCAACTCATTTTCTAGAATCCCAACTTGTCTCATAAGCTCCTCTTTATCATGTTGTATGTGAATCAGATCTCTCTTTAGCATATCATTTTCATGACCAAGTCTCAAATTTTTCATTTGCTCCATCTTTAAGTCTCCTAGTCAAGTCTTCTTCATTCTTCTTCCTATCTTCAATATCCTTACATATCTTGATGGTTAGATCTTGCATTTCATTCCTCATGTTACTATTCTCTTTCCTTAGCTTCTCTATAATATCTCTAAGAGTTTCCTTTTCATCATCATCTTTCTGCATTTTCTCATGAAGTTCTTTCCTCTTGTTTTGTGGTATAACTTGGTTCTCCTGAAGTTGTTTAATGAATTCCTAGGCAGTCCTCAGACCATCTTCAAGTTTGATATTCTTCAATTTTTCTGTATCAAAATCTTCAAGAGATCCTTCCAACTATTTTTTCAAACTCTCCATCGGTACCAGTTTCAGAATCTTCCTCAAGCTATTAGGCTTTTGTAAATAGAGGACCAGGCTCTGATACCAATTGTTAGATGCAATGACAGTCCCAAAGACACTAAAAGGGGGGGTGAATCAGTGTCTAACTGGTTGATGGAATATTTAAACTTATTTATAACTTTGTAACCCAAATTAATTTACCGGTAAATAAGTAATAGTGTAATAAAGAGAAATAATAGAGACAACATAAATGCACACTATAACACAAGATATTTTGCCAAGGAATCCCGGTATGGGAAAAACCTCGGTGGGATTTGTGACCCACAATATTTACTCACTGGCCAATATGAATAAATATTACTTATAATAGGGGCCTGAACATGCATGAAGGCCAATAGCCTAGAGCGCACTACTCAACGAAAGAGTCTCACTGACTACAATATGGATAATTAAATCCAAGATAATGTACTGCTCAAAATAGCATCTCCAATGCTTGGTTCAATACCAGTTTAAGCTCTATCAGATACCTTAACCAAAACTTTTCGCTATCTTTCACATTACCACCTCATACATATTCTCATACATACCATTCATTATACAACATGGCCTATAAGATCTCATACATATATGTCTTTTACAATACACCAAGTCGGCTTACAAAAATTAATTATATTACAATACAATTAACATAAATAAAACTTTGTCTCATGTCAGCCTGAGTGCCGGTATACTTGATTGTCGGTGTAATCTGGATGCCGGTGAATGTTCCTATCGGTGCTAGTATATGATATCTGTGTTTCCAGTGAATGTGTAGAATCCTATTACCAGTTGGTCTCCATCAATGACAACATCAACCATTCTCATTTGAGTGTATAATGCCAATAGTATAGCCTTTCTTCATGATTTCCCAAATTTCTTTCCGAATACATATCAAAATGAGTCTCCATCTGAATCTTCCATACTCTGTAATTTTTTGAATCAAGCTTAGGGTTTTCTCTTTGGAAAATAGATGCAGTTGAATTATTAGTTGCCATAGGATCTTCCTCTAGCGGTTAAGCTTCTGCAAAAGAGGACCAAGATCCGGTACAAAATTTTAGGGTAACTGATGGACAACTGAGAGGGGGGGTGAATCAATTGTCAATAGATTATAAAAATTTAAGCTCACAAAACCTTCTACTGAAATGCATAAACCAAATACCGGAATACAAGATGTAACAGTTAAGAATAAATATAAATTATATAATAATTAACCAACCATCCATAACACATAACACAAAGATTTGTATGTGGAAAACCCGGTAAAGGGAAAAACCACAATGGGAAGCCTACCCACAGTCAAATAATACTTCTATAGAAAGTATGTGACTACACTAAGAGGGGCTTACACATGCAGGAAGGCACACTACTCATCACAAAAGGAGCCTCATTGACTACAAATAAATCTAGACTACAATCCGGAAAGATGAGTGAACTGCAAGAATAACATCTCCTATGCCTGACTACAATTCTGGTTAAGCTCAATACCAGAGGTCTTAAGCCTCTTCCATAAACCCAATTCGATCACCTATGATCGACCAAAACCTTTTCATATAATTACAACATTATTTGCACACGGATAATCCTATATCCCATAAACCCACGATCTATAAAGAGATCTTACATCATATTTATACCAACCTAGGACCTAAACAATTAGGTCGACCACCTAAAATATAATACAATAAATCTATTACATAATCTCACAAACCAATGATAAAACAAGTTGACCTAAGACCAAAAAAACATAATCCAAACAATAAATCCAACTGGTGATGCATCGGGAGCATCAACCAACATGTTACACAAACCGGTCCATGACCTAGCAGAATAAGATCGGACCTATAATATGTCATCATAATCCAAATTAAACACCACCGATCAACTAGAAAATGAACAAGATAACCATCAACATCCCAATAACCTTCTAGAATCTACACCAATACCACTTATCAGATTCATCAAAAAATGTTCATCAAAGCGTTGTTGGTAAAACCCTTATCGGTGACCAAATAGCTTACTAGAACAAATGATAGCATCCAGATCATCAAATCCTGAACCAACTAAATGTGATATGCATCAGGGATACATGAATAACCAATCCAAGCCAATACCACATGCCAAACCAAACTAGAGAATACCAGAGATGGTCTCTAGATCAATTAACATAATCCAACCACTCTACCGAAAGTTGGTAGACAACAAAATAGATAGTGTTGACATCAATGACAAAACATCAATGCAACACATAATTAATTCCTCCAAATTGCCAACAACTTCTTCATCTACTAATCCCTTTATTCCATCTAAACATCCTTACACTACAAAATCCAAAATTTTTAATTACAATGTTCCCCTTCTTTATCAATTAAAAGATTCCTATAGGAGTGGCTTTAACATAATATCAAAACAAGGTTCTATAGAATGATGACTTCAAAAATTTGAACAAGGAATTAGAGTCCCTATAAACCCTCCTACATAAATTAGTACAAAAGGTCTATGACATGATCATAAATCTCCTATGGATGACCTTCTTAGGATTCAATACTTCAAAGATCATTTTGCAAGATAACAAGTGATTTGTTCAGTTATAAGTGCTTCTTCTTCAAAACCTCTTTTTTGTTCATATCACCAAACTAATGATCACACTACCAATGATTGTCCTAATTTTCAGAATGCAATGAAAGGACTTATTGATAGAGGGAAATTTAAAATCATGGATGACAAACCTTCTTCTTCTAACTACGTTCTTCCTACACCATAAAAGAATAAGCATACACCTATTGATGATCAAGAACAATTAGCTACTAGAATCTTTTGGAAATTGAAGTATGACAAGAATGTTATTTTTCCCTTTGTGAAGTTTAGTACTAAGCACAAAGAAGGTAGTGTACATTATCTTTTTCATCATGGTGGTTCTAATTCTCTTGCAAAGTGTAAAGCATTTGAGGAATTTTTTTGAAGAATAATATGATCTTTCTTGTATATGTCTTTCAATAGATCTTTCTTTATTTCTTGGTGAAAAGATGGTGCCTTAGCACTCCTTTCACCCTCATATTTCTCCTCACCCTATTAGACAAGTAGTTAAATTAATTGGGGGTTCTTTGTCATTAGTGGTGGTGATTTTACAATTTCAAAAATATTGAGGTAGAAAGATGTTTCTCTTTTACTTCTATCCTATCTCTTATATTTAAAGTTTCACCATTTCCTTTATAGAATTCATTCTTCATAACTCGAGATACTTTCTTGCAAAGAGTTATGCTTCATGCTTCATGATTCATGTATGTGTGTTCCTTGGTTAGGACTTATTCCTTATTTGAAACAATACGTCTCCTATGAATAATCTCTCTTTATGAAATGTGTGATTCTTATCCCTAATTTTTCTGTGTCCTCTTGCTTGGGGGAAAGGATGGCTTTTTCCCTCTCTCTCTTTATATCTAGAGTATCACTATTCCCTTTATGGGTTATATTTTTCATGTGTTGGTATCCTTTCTTCGATGAAGTGGTAATTCTCTTATGATTAATCCCTCATTAGGGGAATCTGTGATCTTTCTTTCTTTGTCTCTCGTTCTCTTTGAAGATTACCACTTCTTTAGAGTTCCATTTTACATATACTAATGTCTTTTCTTGCAGTGGACATTTATTCATGTGAGTATATTATGCATTTTCTTATGTTTAATCTCTCCTTAGAGGTTGTGTAATTCTTCTCATTGTTCTTACACTTGGGGGGAAAAGATTTCTCTCTCTCTCCCTCTTTTTTCTAAGTATCTACTTTTCCTTTGTTGAGTGATGTTTTCTTATGATTTGATGTCATGCCTTGTGTGAAGTTGTCTTCTCAAGGATTCTCTCTTAGGAAAGAGGTGTATATCCTTGACTACAACCCATTTTTCACTTAGCAATGTATATCCTATAATAAAATTACCTATCACATTGCATCAAAAAGTGTCTCATCCTTCATCAAGAATCCCTTTCACCCAAAAAATAGGGAGAAGGACTGCTTTCTTGATCTCCTTCCCTTATTTTGGTAGAAGATGTTATGTTTGTTAAAATAATCCTCTTGGAGTTAGATGTCTTCTGAGAAACGATCTCTTCTCCTCCAAGAATCTCCTTTACACTTATTGCAAGATATCATTTTTTCAACTATTTTATCCTTTCTTGAAGAGTATTACCACTTTGTCTTGGATTTATGACTTTGTTTCCTAAAGGATATCTCCTTGGTTTTGATGGTCAGTATCCTTGTTTGTATATTCCTTAAGACATCAACATAAAGATATATTGACATTATTAAGGAGAGCGCACCCATATCTCTCACTTTGTATCATATTTTACCATATATTTGCATGTCTTAAACAAGGTGTTCATCCTTGGAACTAGAGGAAACTCTTGGAGAAAGATGGTTCACACATGAAACCAAACAAAACATTAATATATGTCTTAAGCGGGGTTACACATCACAAAAATAGAGTAAATAAACTCTTATATGACATATCCTTGAAACTAGACATGCATTTCTTTCAATCAGGATTACACATTCTCAAAACTAGAGGAAACTCTTAGAGTGAGATGTTCTCGAATCTAGACACTCACCCATTCCCATTTACACAATCTCCCCTCAGAATTTGAATTTACATTACATGTATTAAATAGGTTTATGCACACTCAAAACCAAAGGAAACAAACTCTTATATGGGGTGTTATATACTTGAAACCAAACATCACTTGCACACATGCATGAGGATGAGGATGAGTGGAACTAGAAGAACATGACTAGACTATTCCTACTCTCCTCCCCAATATGGATCACCTAGAAAAAAACATCTAAGGTTATGTATCTATGTCCTTCTCATCATTCTTCTTATGGGTCATCTAGAAAAACACATCTACCATGTATCTGTGGTCTCTTTTTCCTTTTTATCATGACTCATAGCTTTTCTATTGATGGTTTGTGGATGATGTGTCATTTTCTCTTTTATGTGATCACTCATATTCTTGAGGTGGTATTTTTCAAGAATGATATTAGTGGTTGAGACATTTTGATATTGAGGTCTCTTCGACTAGTTGACTTGAGGTCTTCTTTTTGGTCTTTAGCTTTTGTTGTGTGTATTTTTTGCATCTTTTTCCTTTGTTTGTCTTTTTGTCTTTATTTGACTTTTTATTTTTGTCTTTTTTTTGTTTGTGGTTGCATATGTTTGACTGAGTTACGATCCTAAAATTGGTGTTTTGGCTCCTTGAAATTAGTGATGTCTTATACTCGTGATATTTCTCCTCTTTTTCATCTCTTTTATCTACTTTACCATGATTATTTGCATAGGCTCATATTGCCACAAAAGTGGGGGCTTAATGTAGCATCCTAAATTGTACTCCTTTACAATTTAGTCCACATTTTGGGTCCTCACCTTAGTGTTTGTTCCACAATTCTTAATTAAGACTTGATTATGCTTATATTATACAAATATGGCTTTGTTTCCACTTCATACACCACATAGCCCCTTAGTTCAGACCTTAAAATAGGGTAGGATAGGTGTGGCAACTTGGTCCTCATTGGGACCATGGTGCCACACCTTGCTCCATCTATAGGGATCCCCTTTGAACCCCTTGAGAATTTTCAAATTTGGGTAGGAAACCTAGCACCGTGTTAGCCTATGTTAGAAAATTAACATGTTTTTTTATGGGAAAGTATATAAGGAGGCTTTCCCCTATCATTTCAAAGTTGGCATAAGATATAGAGGAGACAAGGATATAAGGGCAAAATTATAATCATGAAGCATTCAAACAATCAGGCATTAAAGAATTCATCATCAAGCATTTCTAGAGGTCTTCAATGCCACATCTTCTTCATTCATCAATTATGGAGAAAAATTACATCATTCATATGCAAGCATGTGTGTGTGATTAGGGTTTTGTAATGTTAATGTAATTTCATATAACATATGTGATTACATTGAAGAAGCAAAGTATAATTATCAATAATTGTAGCTCTGAGGTATATCCTTCCATTATTTATTTTAGTATTTGCAACATTTCATTCAAGGTTGATTTATCAATCTAGGTTTGACTTAACAAAACCCCTATTCTCAATGTATTTCCCCTTCTTTTTGTGTGCAAGAAAGAAGTGCAAAGCTATGATCTTTAAAATTGGCATCATTTACGTAGACGAATCAATCCCCCTTTGGTGTGAAAAATATTTTGAGGAGCAGGGCAAATTTTGCCATGATCTGAATCTGCTCACATTTCTTAGATCCAACTGTGTGGCTTGATCCTACAACTATAGCTCATTGTTTTTGTGTTTTTACCTTCATTTCCAATACTTTACCCTAATTTTAGAAATTTAACTTACAAAAGAGGGAAATAAAATTCACACCTTGAATCTAATCACTATTTTAATTCCTTATCTTTACTAGTTTGTGACTGAATCTATTGGATTCAAATCCTCTTTTTAATGTAGTGGGCCCTAAGCAAAAATTGGCGGTTTTCATCTTTCTTGTAGTAGAAACCCTAATATTTTTACTATTACACAATGTAACTAGATATTCAAGAGGTACAACATGGGATTTGATACTGTTGGCATATGCACACTCCAATGAGACATTATATGTGATTGAAGGTTTTGTCATTGATGGCAACCTTGCAATCCTATGGCACCGACAAAGACATTATACCGGCATCAGCAGATCACACTTAGGACACCAACACCAGCATAGAGGCCGACAGGATTTTGTTATATTACATTTTGTTTATTATTGTAAAAATGTGTAAGCCGACTTGGTAAATTGTAAAATGACTCTTATATATAAAGAGATCATTGTAGACATTTAAGTGAGGTGATGTAGAAGCATTAAGGAAAATATTAGGCAGACCTAATGTGCGAAATATAGGTCAAGGGGTATATGTAAAGAATGGAGTAGGAACCGGTATTGAATCTGGTATTGAAGATGCTATTGTAAAGCAGTACAAGATATTGGATTTGTATAATCCTTATTGTAAGTCAGTGAGACTTCCTATTGAGCAGTGAGCTCTAGGCAGTTGGCCTTCCTGCATGTGTAGGCCCCTATTGTAAGTAATATTCTCTTATTGGTCAGTGAGTGAATATTGTGGGTCACAAATCCCACCGAGGTTTTTCCCACACCGGGTTTCCTTGTTAACATCTTGTGTTATGGTGTACTTTTCATGTGGATGTTCTTGATTCTGTTTATTGTATTATTTCTTGCATACCGATACACTGTTATATTATGTTCTTCATGTTTTAGGTTAAGAAATTCTAATTACTGGTCAGATACTAATTCACCCCCCCCTCTCAGTATCTATGGGACCCCTAACAATTGGTATCAGAGCCTAGTCCTCTATTTTTAGAAGCCTAACAACTTGAGGAAGATCTTGACACTGGTAAAGATGGAAAATCTGATGAAGCAACTTGAAGGAGCTCTTACAGACTATGATGCAAAAAAATTGAAAAATATCAAATTAGAAGATGATTTAAGGGCAACTCAGGATATCATTCAGGCACTTCAAGAAAATTTTACTGTTGCAAGAAATAAGAGAAGAGAACTTTGTGAAAAATTGCAAAATGAGAATGATGAAAAGGAATCACTTAATAATATGATAAGCAAGTTGAAACAAGAGATCATGACAACAAAAAATGAAATGTAGGATATGACTATGAGATTTTGCAAAGAAATTGAGGATAGGAAGAAGAATGAAGAAGAATTAACTAGAAGACTAAGTGATGCAGTAAATGAGAACACAAGACTTAGCTATGAAAATGACATGTTGAAGACAGATGTGATGCATACTCAGAATGACTCAAATGAACTGATGAGGCAAAAGGAAGTCTTAGAAAGAGAACTAGAAATTGCAAATCAACAGAAAGAAAAATTCAAGAAAAGCTTAGAGGAACTTGGCACCTTGCTGAAGAATCAAAAACCTAAAGGTGACACTTTTGGAATTGGCTTTGAAGTTGGTGAAAGCTCCGGTACTGCAAATACTCAGGATCACAGCAAACCGGTAAGACAACCTAATGCTTATAAATTCAATGGAAAATGCTTTAACTGTAATAAGTATGGTCATAGAGAAAATGAATGTAGATCTAGAAATTATTAGAATATCAACACACCCACCGGTCAATATTCTAAATGCAACAAAGTTGGTCACAACTCTGAAAACTGCAGAATGAATGTGAGATGTTATGTTTGTGGAAGATTTGGACATTTATCTAATCAGTGCAGAACACAAACCAACATAGGTTATGGAAAAGCTATTCAGAAGAATAATGTAACTTATTATGCATGTAACAAGATTGGGCATATTGCTAAATTCTATAGAAGTAAAGGAACATCGGTAGACAACAAAAGTTCTAGCTTGAAAGGTAAAGAAAAAGTTGAAGAGGTTAAGAAAGAATTCTCAAAACAATGGATTAAGAAAGCTGATCTAAATATTGGGAATACTCCTCCACTGGTAGAACAAACCAATGCTTCACTGGTAGGATAGAGTGATGCTTCACCAGAAGGATAGAGCAGTGCTCCACCAGCAGGAAGTTCTTCATCTAATTGAAGAAAATTTCCTTGAGGGTTTGGCAATCTATTGATACATGTGCTATTATTCCCTTGGTTAGAGAAAGAACAAGTTGAAAATAGTGTTATATTGCACATGGATATGTACAAGAAATTTTTGATGGAAGTAGTCAATGAAATTCCTGATGAATTATTCAAAAGACTAGAGGCAAGAAGACAGGCAGTGATAGAATTGGATAAGAAAATAAAAATTGAAAAGTTACTTGTTGTATATCTGGTAAAATCTCCACAAGAAATTGATGATTTGATTGCAAAGGGCAACCGGTCAGTATTCTCTACTGCACATCGACATATTTCACTAATGGTAGGAAGAGTTAATGAGGTGATTGAATAAATAGAAAATGGATGGGATATATTTCTGGTTGACAAAGAAAAGCAGGAAGAATACAGGAACCCCAAACCTATAAAGGTATATCAGAAAGATAGAGACAAGGGCAAAGGAAAAGTTGGTGGACCACCTAGTATCAAAGTTAGAGACAACTTACCCCCACCTCTGATTACTCCACTGGTAACAACTACTGAAGATCAACCGACAGTTGAGAGTATGGATGTAGAGGATAATAATCCTAACCCTGAAGTCCTATATATTGTGAATGTTGATACTCAGAAGATCAACATAATAGTAGACAAAGATACAACTGATAAGTCAGATATGGCTAGTGAGCCTTCGGTAGTAGGGGAAACTGATAAACTGGTAGAAAATAAAGAGAAAAAGGTAGAGATTGAGACACAGATTTAGGCAATGAAACATATAGAGAAACAAACAGAGCTAAAGGCTCCTGGACAACAACAACTAGAACAGGTACATAAGGAAATAGTGCCACCGACAACTAGTGAAGTAGGAAAACCAGTGCTTAAAGAAATGCAGACACAAACAGACCTACCAGAGGTCAAAATAAGCTTGGTTACTTCCACCGGTACTCAGATTATTGATTCATCATCAAGCTTCAAATCAACCAATGTGACTAAGGTACTACTCGATTCTATCAAGAAAATAACCGACTGCAGCTCACAAGCTTACAAAGCAATTGATGATACCATACCAATTTTGAAGGTAATAGCTCCCAACTATAATATAGATAACAAAGATTCTTTAGGACAATTGGATACACTATGTAAATATATCTCAGAAAACATTGAGAAAATAAAGGAATATTCAGTGAAGGATAAGGTAGAAATTGAAAAACAGAAATCCTTTGATGAGAAAATAAAGAAGTGTAATAGAGCTTTTGACACACTTCTACCAGAACTATGTAATTTGTTGAAATAATACAAAAATATGTATAAAGATATCTGTAAAACAAACTTTTTGACTGTAGATATTGACAAGAAAATGAGCAAGGTACAGGATGAGATCAATAAACTTGCAGATAATTTTGTCAACTCACTTGATACACTATCAGTTTTTGAAGAGAAGATAACAAATTTTGAGGAAGAACTACTCAAATTGGAAAGAGAGAAAGAAAGAATAATAAGTAAGGCAAAACATTTGAGATCTAAACTAAGTCCAAGATTGGACTATCTAGCATCTCTGCGGAAGGAAATTTCTGAGGCACTAATACAGGGAAGCAAAACACTGGCAGAGCATTTGTAGCATCTCACTGGTACAGTGAAGAGAATAGAGACAACAATAAAGGATAGCAAGAAGTTTATGGATAGTATAAACTTGATTTTGGAAGATCTTTTTCAAATTGTAACAACCCAGTTACAAGGTTGAAACTACAAACTCTACCGACATCTTGACAACCTTTGTCATTGGTGCCAAAGGGGGAGTAGTGGGATGAGAAAATTCAAATCATAGGAATCATATGCTTAGGGGGAGCACACACATTTTTGGTAACATTTTTTGGATTACACATTTTTGGATACTTTTTGAAATTTCTCATGAGAGTTGCCATCAATGCCAAAGGGGGAGATTGTTGGCATATGCACACTCCAATGAGACATTGTATGTGATTGAAGGTTTTTTCATTGATAGCAACCTTGCAATCCTATGGCACCGACAAAGACATTATACCAGCATCAACAGATCACACTCAGGACACCGACACCGGCCAAAAGAAAGAAAGTATACCGGCATAGAGGCCAGCAAGATTTTGTTATATTACATTTTGTTTATTATTGTAAAAATGTGTAAGCCAACTTGGCAAATTGTAAAATGACTCTTATATATAAAAGAGATCATTGTAGACATTTAAGTGAGGTGATGTAGAAGCATTAAGGAAAATATTAGGTAGACCTAATGTGCGAAATATAGGTCAAGGGGTATATGTAAAGAATAGAGCAGGAACCGGTATTGAATCTGGCATTGAAGATGCTACTGTAAAGCAGTACAAGATATTGGATTTGTATAATCCTTATTGTAAGTTAGTGAGACTTCCCATTGAGCAGTGAGCTCTAGGTAGTTGGCCTTCCTGCATGTGCAGGCCCCTATTGTAAGTAATATTCTCTTATTGGTCAGTGAGTGAATATTGTGGGTCACAAATCCCACCGAGGTTTTTCCCACACCGGGTTTCCTCATTAACATCTTGTGTTATGGTGTACTTTTCATGTGGATGTTCTTGTTTCTATTTATTGCATTATTTCTTGCATACCGGTACACTGTTATATTATGTTCTGCATGTTTTAGGTTAAGAAATTCTAATTACCGGTCAGACACTGATTCACCCCCCCTCTCAATATCTATGGGACCCCTAACAAATACTAGATGTAATGCCCCACAAGGGAACCCTAAAGAATATGAGGGAACTATACAAGGAATACATGAATTTTTTTTTTAAGAAACTAAGTTTCAACATGCATTACATATAAAATTATAATTCTCAACCTCAAGATAAGGTGGATTGTGTGTTAACCAGCTATACAAATGCACAATTCTAAACTCTTGGAACTCCATCAAAGATAAATCAAGTCACCTCTAAGGGTTCCCTAACATTTCTACCTTAGCAACACATCCAAGACTAGATCAATATCTCATGATCCAATAGGAGATAACTAAATCAATTTCTAACACTATACCAATCATATCTAGGTTCATTTTAAAGAACTAATTAAAATTTTCGTATGATCATCATGATACATAAATAATAGAGGAGCATAAGAGCTCATACTCTATGCTAGTCCCAACAAGGGTACACATAAATTAATAATAGTATGTATCTAATTACAATTATTACATCAATATCTAATTGAAGTGTACATTACATACATGATCAATGATACAATGCATGATCCAATATACAAATGATTACATCATACAAGATAGAGAGGAGAATAAGAATAATTCAAATTTGTGGAAGGAGGTAAAATCCATTGAGGTATTAATGAATCGAGTCCTCTCTAACCCCGAATGGTGGTTGGTAATTCCACCCAACCATATGGTACCCTTAGGTCTACCTGACCATGGTTGTAAAAATAATCACATGGCCCAAACAATTGTACAAGTATACATGGGAGGGTAATAGGTTTACACAAGAGCCAAAAATGGAGTGAATTTCCAACATAAAATATAAACCAAAAAAGATTCATGAAACCACTACAAGGTGAAAATGACAATTGTACATCACTCAAATCAAAGAGAAAAAATCAAGGGAGGGTGCCCAAGCAATCATAAGTAAAACTCTAAAATAACAAGGAAGCATCCTCGATCAGTAATAATAAGGAAAAGGAGGCATCGACGAGAGAAACACAAAGCTTTCCTTATGGAATATATCACAATGAGATAACCAAAATATCAATCAGGAGTAAATCCATATGATGATACTTAATTATTAGGACCTAGATAATAGAGTGCTAGTGCATAGAGTGTCATCATGTGTGCTCATGAGGATGCATCACATAGAGCAGAGTATTCTCTCATACAAATGAGAATAATGATCATGGAAGTACAATTACTACATGTGTGGGCATGTCTCTAGAACAAGTTCCATTCACTCCATGTGTAGGCATGCCTTTCCAAGTTATCTTTAGCCTCTTACTAGCACTTCAGGCATGCTTGGGGTACCAATTATCCCAGTTAATGTTTTATCTCATCCCAAGTTTATTATTATGTTATCACTAGATTACAAAACTCTTGAATTTGATTTCCAAGCATACAACTTAGGGGTTGAGGCCATCCTTGGTAGTCAATCCCTAAACCCACTTTCATACCTACTCCTATGCTCATCCCATTCAATTGAATGAGGTCTCAAAATATAACACTATGAAATGAGTCACTTTGAACCATATTCTCAATAATATCAATATCTCTTTTACACAATGCCATATCAGCCATATACAAGGCATACTCAATTAGTTATTCTACCAAAATAATGGATTCACTCTATCCCATCTTGAATAGAAACATATAAAATTATGCAAGGCATCCATTTCAAGTTTTCCATAAGGAATTCAAGAATTCACTTCTATTTCTCATATCAGGAGCTTCCAAAATATTACACCCAAAAAGGCACAAGTAAAGAAATAATATCAACTTCAATACAATTAAACATGCCAACATCAAATGCATCATCACAAGAATAAAATATATACTAACTATCATAACAACTTCTCAAGAGGTCATAAACAAAATGCATTACAAAGCCATAACTCAAGGAGAAACCTCTAGGTCTTTGAGTTAAGAGTTTAATCTCAAATTGATCTTAATTCAAAATTACGAATAAAAATTTCCTTTGGCATCTCATGAAAGCATACCTAGACATCACAATTCATCATGCCATAAGACACTTAGATCCAAACACCAAGGCAAATAAGTGGGACATCTTTTCGTACCCATGAAAAAGGTCAAAAAACCCAAAAATCAAATTAGGATTGCAAAATGTGTAACCCTAGATTTGCAATCCTAATGGAAAATGCATGATTAAAAATAAATTGTGTAATTCAATTAGCATATTTGTAACTCAAATAGTAGATGCATGATTCTATTAGCAGAAGAATAAATTTAAAAATAGATGCATGATTTTGCACCGTGAAGCTACCTAAGGCATTAAGTTTGACCAAAAATGAAGTATGGGAGGCCAAATTGGTGACCAAATAATTTGACAACTATATCATGAGATCCACCTAAAGCACAATGAAAACATCCATACAATATTTCTCAAGATAATTGGGAAGAATTTCCCCTAAGACACCTCATATGAAGCCCACGTACACAAATATTGAATCACATGCCATGTATATAAAGCCAATTCAAATCATTACAAATCTGAAAATACTTATTGGACCATTACAATTCATTTACAACTAGTTTTAGATTCAAGGAGGAAACAAGAAAAAAATTTAGTGCATTTGTTCAATGTGTTCAAACTATTTCTCATCTAATTTAAAATGTTTTTTGTTTCTTAATATGATTTCTTTTTGGCTCCCCCATTGTATATTCTCCTAATGCATTTCCAACCTATTTGCCTACATCGACACTACCACCCAAATAATTATAATTTTCCTATGATATTTCACCATAGTTTATCATGAGTCTAATAAAAAATAATGAAAAATATAGCAATAGTAACTACCTTTATTTGAGAACATGTTAGCTTTCCATGGCTATAGAATTCAATTTCATTATTTTTTACTATTTAAATAATTATTAGTTTAACACTGTTACAAATCTTCAATTTTTTGCAAATGTTACAAACTCAACTGCATCACAACTCTTGTTTATAAATGTAAATGCACATATAAATTGCATTTATTTTAAAGTGATCTTGTTATTTTCAATTGACACTTATTTGGTGGCTTCTGATGGTTCATTATTGGTTTAGGGTTGTCATTGATGGAAACTCTTCATGGAGATTCAATCTGGTAGCCATAATTATTCTTAATCGAAAGTGGATGTCAACTGATAGACAGTTAACCAGTATTTTAGGATGAACATAGTAGTTTTGGGTCCGGAAGCTTTTCGGTGATAGCGGTGTATTGAATTGTGTTTGGGTTGATTGAGCCAACATAGACACATAATTTTATTGTTATTTTTGTGATCTGAATTTATCTTTGGTGTTCCAGTCAAGCCAACATGTGACTACATGTTACATTAGCAGGCCGACATGGTAAAAGACCTATTTTGTGATTGTGGATATAAAAGACCAGTATAGTTGATCTTTTTGGTGTATGGTATGATTGTATGTGAGTGAGTGGTTATTTAGAATCTATTTTGGTGTATTTTCATGTGCATATTCTTGATCTAGTAGATGACTGAAACAATGAACAGGGCAAAACAGAGCTAAACAATAGAGGTTATAAAGTCAGTATATTTGGCACTCAACCAGAACTCATCTAAGAATTGTAGATTCTATTTTGGAGTTCATTTTGTTTTAATTCATCATTGTAATTAATTAGTAAGGTAGTGAGCCTTCTGGGGTTGTATCCCTTATTTTATTTGAGTAGTGAGCTCTAGGCAGTGTGCCTAAATACTTGTGCATTCCTATATTGTAATGTTGTTTTTCTACTAGTCATAGTATAATAATATTGTGGGTCAAATCCCACTTTTTTTTCCCATTTGGGTTTCCACATACAAATCCGGTGTTATGAACTTGTGGTTGATTATTTTATGTTCCTCCATTTTAGCTTCATGTTTATGCTTCCAATGGTTTAAAGTTAAGTTTGAAAATCTGCTCACTGGTAGATCACTGATTCAACCCCCCTCTCAATGATACCTGATTCCAGCAATTGGTATCTGAGGCTAGTTCCTTTGAGGAAGCTTAACCCCTTGAGGAAGGTTTGGGAGATTGACTCAATGGATTCCCATTTTTCAGAGACAACTAAGTGTGGCTCTTGAGGATCTTGATGCAACAAGAAATAAGATCAGTACCTTGAAGAGAAACCTAAATGTTGCTGATAATTTCATTAATGACTTAAAGGATCAAGTGAGCACATCAAGAGACAAGAGGAAGGAATTGATGGACAAGCTAAAGGAAAAATAAGATCAAATCATGGAAAATCAAGGCAAAGCTGATGAGTTTGACAAAATTGAGAGAGAGAGAATGCTTCTTTGAAGAATGAGATGCAATCCATTATGATGAGGCTAATTAAGGAGATTGAGGACCAAAAGAAAAATTGAGACAATGATCATTGAAGGAAAGAGGTAATGAATTCTTTAGGCTTACCTATGAGAATTATTAGTTCAAGCTTGAGTTGACACAGTCAAGGAATAATGGTCAAGAAATTGAAAGACAGATTGCTACCTTAAGAGATGATCTTGCTACTACTAATGATTACAAAGAAAAATTCAAAGCTAGCTCAATAAGGCTTCGTTCAACCCAACAATAAGAATAATAACTCTAATTGAAGTCTCAACCCAAAGTTTGGACATTCATTTGGTAAAGTCACTATCTCCATAGCTAGTGTTCATTTGATTATCAACCAAGGGATGTAGTACTTGAAATGGGTCTGCACTATATGTGCACTAAGTTCCTACAACAACTATTCTATATTACTGCAACAACTAACATTATGCTGAAAAAGGTAAACAAGAATGGAAACTATGAAGAGATACATAAAGGCTTCTGCATAAACTCATGAAAGCAATACTGGATAAATTCAATGTTGATAAACAGAAGTTACTCTATTCTGGCTTGGCTACAAGAACAATCAGTGGATCTGTTTCCAGTGGTTGAAGGAATAGTCAATGCAAGAACTTCTACCACTGTTAAGGAAAGAAAACTAATTTTAATGAACACATAGGATCACTCACCAAGTGGGCCCCCTTGGATGAGTGATACCAGGCTTCCCGAAAAGAACTCTTAACAAATCTGAATAACATAACTTTATTCATTGCTTTCTGAAAGTGATTACATAGTTTTTAATATGAAAGAAAACTCAAGAATATTTATCAAAAGAATCCTCTGCTCTATTCTTCTCTCCTCTATCTAACTAACTAACTTTGAGAATAAGAAGAGCTCTTTATTAAAAATAAATCAACTACAATGGACCACACAAATCACACCCAGAAGAAGAGGCAGATGATAGACAGATAAAGAAGATAATTGGAGCTATGCTACAGGAAACATGGATCTAAACCACACCACAGTATTTGCATGTCGTGGCGGTATTTCCAAATTCAATGCCCACTGAAGTTAGACATTGGTAATGTTGCTTGAATTCTCTGCTTATGTTGTGCCTTGCACTTTCTCAGGTCCTTTATAGTTTGATCTTCAGTTATCTCATACATATCCTTTCCTTCATCAAACGCGATAGGATAATATCTATCGTGGCATCATTTATTACCTGCACTATAATAGAAATAACATACAAGGACATACATACGCATTTTATTTAATTAACACATCTATTCATTCACATATGATATTACCCTAAATAATCCGCATGGCAATAGGAATAAATCACATGGGTGCAGGAATAAATGGTGTGGCTATAGGAATAGAGTGGAAAAGATTAAACATGATTTAATAAGTCCAGGCTTAACATATGAAATACATATAGTCAATTTCCAATACACCACTACTACTACACAAACCAAAGGATGTCAAAAACTCAAGAGTTCTAAGGATAAAAATATGACAAAGTCTCAACTTATCATGGCCCCCAACTTTAAGAGCTTGCTAATCCTACAACAAAAGAAAAATTTCTAACTCTTGCACTAACTCTCAGATCACCAATGGCTCCTTGACCTATTCCTCCTAAAGCCAAATTCCAATAAAATCCCTTCATTTTTCCCATCTTGGACCATTTGGCTGATTCTTCTGTGACTGCATTATAGGGCCAATCCATAGGCTAACATCCCAATAGCGGCCACATGAGAATAGCAGGTTGAAAGATCAGTGGTAGCTAGTTGTTGGTTTCCTCTCTGCCTAGCTATATATATCTGGGGGCTCTTTGCATAGCTTCTTGAAAATTTTTCAATGAATAAGGTTCCCCCTACTTTAATTGATATGGTAAGTTATTCCAGCGTTGAGTTAACCCACCTATTGCAGTTTCTCTACCAGTCTGAACTAGATTCTCATATGCTTGATAGATTTCTTCTCTCATTGGAAGCACTAGTTTTTTAACATCATCCCTTACTAGTAATTTCTGCCATTCATAATAAAGAACTCTTGGTTCTTTTGATTCTTTCCTTAATGGAAATGGACAATCAAACTCTAAATTATTATATGCTCTAGCTTGTGTCCCCATGTTGATCTCATTCTAGATCCATGACATTAAAGATTTGATATGGATATCCCCAATATATAATAAAGGGTTCCAATCATTGTCTGAGGGTATAGCATAGTTATGTAAATAGAATTCACATATCAAATTCTTCACAGTTGGTGGAGAGGTTTGGTAAGCATAAAAGAACTCTTCAGGGGTTTCTAATGAGGGGATAAGGTCCCTAACAATGCGATTTAATTTGAATTTTAGATATCACTCTTTCAAATGCACATAATAAACTCTTAGAGGTGCCCTACATTGCATCAACTCGGGGACCATACTAGCAATTGTTTTAACCTTAGCCGCTAATTCCTCAATTTTGCTATCCCTCTTTTCAATTTCTTTTTGTTGTTTATCAATAATCCCTTGTAACCTAGCCCTCTATTACCCATTGTCTATAAAATGTTAAATCAATGGATAAATTGCTTAGGGATGAAAGAGGTCTAATAGGTGTTACCTTAGGGCATGGGATTTCTTCAATAAATTCCTCAATCTGTGCTGGCATCTCTCCAACATTTTCCTCAAACTGATGTGAAGTGTATCCAACAATCTCTTCAAACTTCTCTGGAATCTCTCCAATTATTTCTTCAGGCTATTGTGAAACATCTCCAATAGTTTCTTCAAGTTGTTGTGGAATTTCTTCATTAATGTCCTCAAGCTGTTGTGCCACAAAAGCAAGATTTGACAATCTATCTTCATCAAATTCTACTTGGATTTTAGCATCCACAAGGCTTCCTTCTTCTTATATTTCAATATCTGTAGGGCTTCCTTCTTTTGATGTTTCCACTGCAATAACCTCTTTTAGATCACCTACTGGATGAGCCTTCTAGGTCTTACTTCATGTTCTTCTCACATAAACTTTTGGAGTGGCTGCAAGAGTGGTTTCAATTGCTGCAAGATTTTTTCTTTTTGTCCTACTTCTCTTGGCTGTAGGAGAAATTTGAGTTGTTTGCGGCTAGACCATGGGTTCTTCATCTATTTCATTCCTTTTCAACTCCTTCCCTTTTCTCCTAAAAATTTGCAACTCTCTTTGAAGAGAGGTAGAGGGTTGTTCCATGTTCGCTTCATCCATCTCTTCCTCCACAATAACCATAGCTCCTTCAGCAACAAGCAAATCATTCTCTACAACAACTACGAGAGAATAGGGCTCTGCAACATTTTGTTCTTCAGCTGGTGGATTCTTTGCAATAGAGGGTATCTCCAATAAGGGAATCTTCAACCCTAAACTGTAGTATATCCTCAAATACTCCCCATTCCATCTATAAAACATCTCTAAGGGAACGTTCTACAAGTAGTTTAACCAATCCATGATGGCTAACAAAATGATTTCCATTTTTTCGTATCTCCTTAGTGCTTGTAGAAATGAGGTGGTATAGAAAATTAGGGACATTCACCCTCCATCCATGCCGTAAAAGACAAAATTTTAAAATGCGGCAAATGTAGATTTGAATATCTCCCTTCACAAGTAATGTATTTCATGACATATAAAGCTACCCGAGGCCACTCTGCTGGTAGGGAAACCCTTCTAGTTCTTTGCTTGTCCACAATTAGAGGTCCATCCATGGGAATTGTGAACTTTGCTCTGGCACTCCTTGCATCTTTTGATTCCAGAAATAGTTCCCCTTCTTGTAGCAACCCTATTACTTCTTCTATTCGTTGATCCATTGCAATAACCCTTAAGCCTTTAACCGTAGCTTCTCCTTCATTGAAGGAATGCATAAATTTTGTAGCTATTTCTTCATTAGTCTCTTATTTTCAAGAAGTAATCCAGCCATCCATGGTGTCTAAAATGATGCTCACAAAGAGCATCTTGTAGCAAAACCTCATGAACTATTGGCTCATGACGGATTAGATCACCACCCATCTTTTACTCTGCTAGTATTGAACACTCTACAACTGAGAAACAGAGAACCAAAATATCCAACAGACTTGCTAAATTGAAAATTCCATAATATTTTGATTCTGGTGATAGAATTTATTATTTCCTTGTGTGAAATAATAACTTGATAAACAATGATGACAAGAAATCAATTCTAATTACCAAAAAGGATGGATAATCAATAACTTTGGAAACCGAACCATAAAGCACCCCCCAGCTTAACCTAGCATGTGTCCACACAAGCTAACAAGATTTTGGGGAGCGTAGTGGATTTTAAAAAGGAATAATCATAATGAAATAATAAATGTGTAATTAAAACAAAACACAATATGCACATACCTATAGTTGTATGGAAAATGATGATGAAATGACAGATAAGAAAGTGGGATGGAATGATGTGGATGAAATTTAATTTACAGAGAAGAACATTCCCATAAGATATGGAAATATTTATTACGAAATGATGCTTGAATAATTATGAAGCGGCAAGCATGTTCATTGCAGTGGCTACAGGAACCTTACCTTTATTACTTTGTTCAATTGTAGTAGGAAGCTGATCAGTTACTACAGAATCCTTGGCAGTTGCTACAGGATCCTTGGTAGTTGCTGCAGGAACCTTTATTTTATCCTTTTGGTCAAATTGCTACAGGAAATCCTCTTTAGTGGCTGGCTTATGATACAGATGCAGTCGGTGACCATTCACCAAAATCTTAAATCGAACAAGATCAATTGTGGTCAAACGAATAGCTCCATTATTGAAAAAATATTCTATCTCATATGGACCTAACCACTTGGTTTGTAGCTTTCCCATAGCATCTTTATATCTGGAACCATACAGTAGTACCCAGTCACCTGCTTTGAACTTCTTCTCTTTAATATACTTATCATGCCACTTTGCTTTTTGATTTTGAATCAATTGTATCTGCTGGACAACTATTTTCCTCCATTCATCTAGAGCATTCAATTGTTGAATATGTTCTTTCTGTGCTTCAGATAATGTCATATTTAATTTCAAAGTTGTCCTCAAAGTTTTATACTCAAATTCAATAGGCATCATTGCTGCTTTTCCATAAACCATCTCAAAAGGTGTAAAACCAATTGGTGTTTTCCAAGTTGTTCTGTATGCCCAAAGTTCTTCTGAAAGCCTATGTGACCAGTCTTTTTTATGAACATATACTATTTTGGTAAGAATAGCCTCAAGCTCCCTATTTGTAACTTCTACCTGTCCATTAGTTTGTGGATGATATGGAGTTGATTTTATATGCCTTATATTGTATTCATTGACCAAAGCTGCTATCAATGTTGAAGTAAATTAAAGTCCCTGGTCTGAGACAATCTCTCTTGGTACTCCATATCTTGTAAATATTTCTTGATAAAGAAACTCAGCCACCTTATTATCTCTTGCATGTGTCATAGAATGAGCTTCCACCCATTTTGTTGCATAATCTGTACATACCAAAATGTATGATTTTCCATTAGAAGGTGGATCAATTGGTCCAACAAAATCTAAATCCCATTTATCAAATGGTGCTATTGATATTTGTGGATATAATGGCATCTCATCAGATTTTGTAGGTCCTCCCATACATTGATATTTGTCACATTTCCTTGTATAATGTGTTGCATCCTTGTGTAATGTGGACCAATAGTATCCTATATTTAGTACTTTGAGTGTTGTTCTTTTGGCAGCAAAATGTCTTACACATGGCTCATCATGACATGCATGCAGGATATCATATGTTTCATCTTCTCTCACACATCTTCTCATGACTTGGTCAAGACCAGTATAAAACAAACAATCAACAATCCATGAGAATTTAAAACTTTTTTCAACTAACAATCTTCTTTCCTTAGAAGAGAAATGAATTAGCATTTTAGCAACAACTAAATAATTGGCAATATCAGCATACCAGGGAGTATGCGCTTGAATAAGAAATAAATGTTCATCTGGAAAAGCATCATCTATCACTATAGAATCTTCTTGTAACTGCAGTCTTGAAATATAGCCTGCAACCACATTAGACTTCTCTGGTTTATCAACAATTGTAATTCCTACACCAACAATAACCAATGAGCCAATCTACCAGTAATTGAAGGCTTATTCATAAGATATTTGATTACAGTATGATCTGTATGCACAAATATAAGATATCATGTGATATAGTGCCTGCATTTGTTGAGTGCATATATAATGGCTAACATTTCCTTTTCAGTGACTATGTAGTTCAACTCAGGTCCTTGTAAGTTCTTGCTAACATAATATATTGCATTTTCTAATTTGTCAACCTTCTGTCCTAACACTACCCCTATTGCATAATCAGATGCATATGTATGAATTTGAAATGGTAAAGACCAATTTGGACCTTTAAGAACTGGTGCTTGAGTCAAGGCATGCTTAAGCTTTAAGAAAACTTCATTGCATGCAGAGTTCCATTTAAATTCTATATCCTTGGTAAGCAGTGAATATAAGGGACTTGCAATTTTGCTGAAATCTTTGATAAACATTATGTAGTATCCAGCATGACAAAGGAAACTTCTTACATCCTTTTGCTTCATAGGGGCATTGATATTCTGAATGACTTCAATCTTTGTTGGATCCACCTATATTCCTTTTACAAAGATATGATGACCAAGGACTATTCCTTCCTGCATCATAATGAATCATTTCTCACTATTTAATGACAAACTATAGTCCTCACATCGCTGCAAAACTTTTTTTCAAATTCCCTTATGTTTGTTCAAATTCAGAACCATAAGTTGTAAAGTCATCCATATAGATTTCCATGATGTCTTGAGAAATATCAGAAAAGATACTGATCATTGCTCTTTGAAAAGTGGCTGGAGCATTACACAACCCAAAAGGAAGAATAGAATATGCATATGTGCCCCAAGGAAAAGTAAATGTTGTCTTCTCTTGATCCTCTAGGGCTATCTAAATCTGATTGTAACCATTGAGTCTATCAAGGAATGAAACGTATCTCTTACCAACCAAGGAATCCAATACTTGATCCACAAATGGTAATGGAAAATGATCCTTTCTTGTCACTAAATTCAGGGCTCTATAATCAACACATACCCTCCATTTTCCTCCTTTCTTAGGGACTATGACCATAGGTGATACCCATTGGCTATCAGAGATAAGATAGATAAACCTGACCTTTAACAACTTCTGCAATTCTTCTTTAACTATCTCTTTTAGGGCAGGATTGATTCTTCTTTGAAGGTGTTTGAGTGGGAAACACTCTTCTTTTATATAGATACGGTGGGTGCAAACTATTGGATCTATCCCATGCATATCCTTGTAATCCCATGCAAAAGCATTTTTATGATATTTAAGAAAGTCCACAAGGGCCTCTTTTTGAGTATCTGAAAGATCTCTATTGATATTCAAATATTTATTCAAATCAACTTCTATCTTGATAGTAAGATCAGTCTTGTTCATATTAGAAAAATGAGAAGAAGATACTTCATGTGGCAACATAGTATACAATATATCAATGGTTGTAGGAAAGTCCAACCCTGCAATATTTGGAACCAACTCATGTAATTGTTGTTCTTGTATCAATTCATTTATTAGAATTTTATAAAGAATTGAGTCTTCATCAAGTAATTGCATGAATGGCCCTCAATTAGTCATCATAATAGATTCAACTCCCTTAGATTCTTCTCCAAAAATAGGCCAAACAACTTGTTATTGATCAAGATGGGGTTGTGCAGGAGAATACAAGGCTAATGTTTTTGTAGAATTCCAATATGAAATAGTCATAACCCCTCACCTACATCTGATATATGCATCAGTTGTGGCAAGCCAAGGTCTTCCCAAAATCACCGGATATCCTCCTAATGTTGCCTTTGGAGATAAAATCATAAAGTCTGCAGGGTATTCCCCGGAATCCAAAATAACCACTACATCTTCAATCATACCATCAGGTCTCGTTGTAAAGCTATCAACAAGTTGTAGAACTATGGGTGTAGGCCTTAGACTATTGATTTCAAGCTTGTTCATTACTTCTCTTGTCATCACATTAATGGCTGCCCCTAAATCATTTAAAACATTTCTTATCTGGTTGCCATTAATGACTATACTCACAACAGGACTACCTGGATCAAAATATTTTGGAATTGCAACCTTTCCTAACATAATATCTGCCAGTTGACCCATAACATGCACTGTTTGTGGATCCTTCTTCTTTCTACTAGGTTTTTTTAGACATGCTTCTTTTAGTGCCTTACCATATATGGTAACATCTTTTATTGCTTGCAACAATGAAATTTTAACACAAATATGCTTCAGTTGATCTATAATATCAAAGCCTTGCTCTCGTTCTATGGGAACTTCCTTTACTTGAAATCTCTAGGGAAATGGTGGTAATATCTGCTTTTGAGGTATTACATCTGTTGGATAAGAGGTTTCTTGCTTTTCTTGTACTTTAGTGATAACTGGAGGAGATGGATTAGGGAGTTTTATCCTAGATCGGAGGTGAATATCACTTAGAGATAGAGAATAGGTTGGGTATTGATTAAAATCTATTGAATAAGCTTGTTTTTGTTGTTGAGGTTTAATATTAGGATTTGGCAGTATTTGAGGAGGCAACTACGTTGTCTTAGGTAGAACTATAGTGGCTATAGGAGGAGGCATTATTGCAGAGGTTGTGGCTGAATAGGTTGTATATAACCAGAAGATTGGGGATTCCATGGCTGACTCCCTCTCCATTGAGAAGTAGGTTGCCAATTCCCTTGAAATTGACTTCCTTGGCTTTAAGGTGGATACCAATTCCCTTGTGGCTGTTGCCACTATGGCATTTGATTACCAAAATGCTGCCCTTGGGCTTGAGAACCATACCAGTTTTGATAATTACCAATATTTTGAACATAAGATGGTTGCCATTGATTATTTGGTACATAATAATTTCCACTATAACCAGAAAAAGAAAGTGGATCCAGAGGCATACCTTGTCTTTGGAAATTTGGCCTTCTTTGAGAAATGTGGAAGATTTGCTCATCCTCAACTTATATTGGTTTGAAGTCAGGAACTTCCACATTTGCAACCTTTTTGCATCAACAATCCTTCTTTCATTGTCTATAATGAGGGCAAAATTCTATAAGAAATGCATTAGATTCTTCATGCTTCTTCTTTGCTGCAAGTGTATCCAACTGGGTAGCCATATTATTTATAATGTCCTCCTTAAAGTCCTTCAATAAATGGCTAAGTTCCAATCTAGAAACTCCAGTACCAGATGCCAATGATGGTGCTCCTGGATTGAAATGCCTTTTCTTCTTAGATGCAGATCTAGAATACTTCTTACAATTTTTTCCTATTTCAGTCCAAGTGGACTGTGTAATGTCACCTCCTCCCATAAGATCCAAAAAATCAGTGCATTCATCACTGGTTCCCCTCAAAAATATCAACTTGAGGGAATCTTCATTGAGAGTACTATGTTTGGACTTTTTGACACTAAACAGAAACCTCTCCAGATAATCTTCAAGACTCTTATCTTCTTTCTATGTCATTCTAAAGATATCATCCCCATGCCGATTAGTGCCTCTACAATAATATTTGTATTTTGAAAGAAACAACTATTTCATCTCATCCCATGTATTGATTGTGCTACTACCCAAGCTCATAAACCATCTCAAGGATGACTCCTTCAAGGTGGTAGGAAAATTTTTGAGTCTATGGGTATCTGTAGTATAGTCAAAACTCCTACAGAGAACATCAAACTCAAACAGAAATGTATCTGGGTCCTTTGTTACCAATCCATAGAATTTAGGGAGGGAAGAAGATGGAATGTTCTTGAGATTTTCATTATCATGTTGATCAGATATGGGGAACTCAAATGTTGGGTCTGGTTGTGGTGGTGGATTATTTCCACTAGGAGATGGGTTTCCTTGCATTGGACTTGTGGGGGTTGTTACAATATGAAATTCTTCTTCTGGAGGTCCACAGAGGAAATGAAGACTACCTTCTGAGAATTCAGATTCAGGGTGATTCAAATTCTTTGAGGTTTGATAAAGTTTAGCAAAAGGATTTATATCTAAAGAATTATTTTCTGCATGATTAGGATGGCTAGGCAGAAATTCACCTAGAACATCTCTTCTTCATCTATGCATGCAGATTCATGAAATTTTTTGAACAATCTGATATACCAAAAGAAATACAATTAACTGAAAACTGCAAAGATAATAACCATAATAGGTTCTTAGTTTGACACCATCCCCAGTAGCGGCGCCAAAAATGTTCAACCCAATAATAAGAATAATAACTCTAATTGAAGTCTCAACCCAAAGTTTGGACATTCATTTGGTAAAGTCACTATTTCCATAGCTAGTGTTCATTTGATTGTCAACCTAGGGACGTAGTACTTGAAATAGGTCTGCACTATATGGCACTAAGTTCTTGCAACAACTATTCTGCATTATTGCAACAACTAACATTATGCTGAAAAAGGTAAACAAGAATGGAAACTATGAAGAGATACATAAAGGTTTCTGCATAAACTCATAAAAGCAATAGTGGATAAATTCAATGCTGATAAACTAAAGTTACTTTGTTCTAGCTTGGTTGCAGGAATAGTCAGTGGATATGTTTCCAGTGGCTATAGAAACAGTCAACGCAAGAACTTCTACCGCTGCTAAGGAAAGAAAACTAATTTTAATGAACACATAGGATCACTCACCAAGTGGGCCCCCTTGGATGAGTGATACCAGGATTCTCGAAAACAACTCTTAACAGATCAGAATAACATAACTTTATTCATTGCTTTCTGAAAGTGATTACATAGTTTTTAATATGAAAGGAAACTCAAGAATGTTTATCAAAAAAATCCTCTGCTCTATTCTTCTCTCCTCTATCTATCTAACTAACTTTGAGAATAAGAAGATCTCTTTATTAAAAAGAAATCAACTACAATGGACCATGCAAATCATGCCCAAAAGAAGAGGTGAATGATAACTGATAAAGAAGATAACTGGAACTGTGATGCAGGAAACATGGATCTAAACTGCACCACAGTCTTTGCATGTCATGGTGGTATTTGCAAATTCAATGACCACTAAAGTTAGACATTGGTAATGTCACTTGACAGCTCCGCTTATGTTGTACCTTGCGCTTACTGAGGTCCTCTATAGTTTGATCTTCAGTTATCTCATACATATCCTTTCCTTCATCAGGAATAATAAGAGAACATCCACCGTGACATAATTTATTATTTGCACTACAACAAACATAACACACAAGGACATACATATGCATTTTATTTAATTAACATAGCTATTAATTCACATATGATATTACCCTAAATAATCTGTATGGCAATAGGAATAAATCACATGGCTACAGGAATAAATGGTGTGGCTATAGGAATAGACTGGCATAGATTAAACATGATTTAATAAGTTCAGGTTTAACATATGGAATACATATAGTCAATTTCCAATACATCACTACTGTTAGGATTCCCACAGATACTGAGAGGGGGGGGTGAATCCGTATCTAACCAGTGAATTGAATTTCTTAACTTAAAACATGTAGCACATATTATAACATTGTACCGATATGCAAGAAATAAAGCAATAAACAAAAATGAAAGCAACCACATGAAAATCACACCATAACACACTGATTTAATGCAGAAACTCGGTGTGGGAAAAACCTCAGTGGGATTTGTGACCCACAATATTCACTTACTGGCCAATAAGAGAATATTACTTACAAGAGGGGCGTGCACATGCAGGAAGGCCAATTTCCTAGAGCTCACTGCTCAATGTGAAGTCTCACTGACTTATAATGTGGATTATACAAATCCAATGTCTTGTACTGCTTTACAATAGCATCTATAATGCCAGATTCAGTACCAGTTTCTTCTCTGCTTCTTACATAAACCTTTTAACCTATATTTCACATAATAGGTTTGCCTAATTATTTTTCCTTCTTCCTTCCTTCTTTTTTACTTACCAAATGTCTTACAATGACTTCTTATATATATAAGTCATTTTACAATGATATCAAGTCGGCTTTCAAAGTTTTTACAATAATAAGAAAATATAATATAACAAAAAATCTTGTCGGCCTCTGTGCTGGCATGATTCCTTTCTCTGCCAGTGTTGGTGGTCTGAGTGATGGTGTAGAGTGTGATCTGCTGATGCTAGTGTAATGCCTCGTCGGTGCCATAGGATTGTAAGGTTGCCATCAATGACAAAACCTTCAATCACCTTCAATGTCTCATTGGAGTGTGCATATGCCAACAACTACTACTATGCAAACCAAAAGATGTCAAAAACTCAAGAGTTTTGAGGATAAAAATATGACAAAGTCTCAACTTATCAGGCTTGATGAGATGCTGGAAAGTAAGAGACATGGAAAGGACATGCGAGGACTTGGATTTGAGAAAGGTGAATTGTCTGGATCTAGACAAGGCAATGCAAAACCTAATCAAAAGAAGAGCATGAACCCTCTGGTAAGACAACCTAATGCTCATAAATTCAATGGTAGATGCTTTACTTGCAATAAATTTGGTCATTTGGTGAATCAATGTAGAAGTATGATGAATAATGGAATGAACAACATGAATAATGCTTCTACCTCTATTGGTTAGTGTTTTATATACAATAATTTTGTTTCAATGTCAAATATGTGTAGAGAAGTAGTGAATAACTTCAAAAATAAGAGGTGCTATGCTTGTGGGATGTTTGGACATATCTCTAACCAATGCAGGATGAGACCAAATTAGATGAACTTTAGACTTATGTAGAAAAATGTTGTTTGCCATGCATGTAATAAAACTGATCACATTGCAAAGTACTACAAAAGCAAGAATAGTTATCCAATAGATAAGAACAAATCAAATGAGAATGAAAAGGAAAAGGTAGAAGAGATCAGAGACAAGCATGAGAAGATGTGGGTCAAAAAAGATGAATCCAAAGCAGAAAATGGATTTGCACCTGAATTCGATACAAGATCTTCATTCAGCAACTAGGGCTTTATGCCTTATGGGGAACTTTTCATGAAGATTCTAAAACCCCATCTTCGGTGATTTGCAATTGATTCCAAAAGGTTGCAGAAGGCTTAGATCACATATGTAGATGTTATCCGGAAGTTTCAAAGATTTAGTGCTCTGATAAGTGACTATGAAAATCATGGTAACCAGTTGCAACATTTATTGCAATGAAATACTAGGTTTTTGAAGGATAAAAAGGCATTTCAAAGCTTCATTTTCCACAATGTGATCAAGAGAATTATGCAGAGAAGAAGAGAAAATTTATTTGGTGATTTCAATAGCGATTTTAGTGAGACCTAAGTGAATTCTAGCACCCGGTTGCAAATCAAGGTATTTATCTGTTCCAAAATATCTGTTTCCACAAACCCTAAGTTCGAAATGGCTTTAGCTTCTCATATTTCTACCCCATTGATTGTGGAGATTAAGGAAAAGGCAAGATCTATATTCAAGTAACACCCTTTCAAGTTTGTTGAAGATGATCTAGAAGGTGCATTTTCTTTAGTACCCTATGACATGCTTCACAATGAAGATATTAGGGAATACATCCATTGTGATCTTGAGGAGCTTGGTAACACGAATATGTTGAACCTATATAGCAATCACTTGGAAGATAGTTTGGGAAACCTCAAACCAAAATATAAGGTTCTTCAGGACAAGGGTTTTTCAAAGTTTGTCTATTTTTCATTGTTCGACAAAGCAGAGTGGATCTAGTATATTCTCAGTCGAGTTCATGATCAGTTTATATGGCTTGACAAGCCTCACAAGATAACCAAATCGACAATTTGAGCCATGCCATGCCTAAATGAAACTGGTGAGTTACCTGGACTAAGGAAAGTATCAAATAACATGGTGATAGCCACTGCTGGGTCCAAATTTGACAACAGAGCAATGACCATAAAAGACATTCAGAAGAATGATGTAAAGTTTGCATCAATGGTGGTCAGATACAAAGTCTATTAGTCCAACAAGCACAACTCCATCTCTAAAACTACCATATACTCAACATATTAGATGTTGAAGAATGACATGAGGTATGATTTGTGTACAGTCCTTCTGAATGAGTTGATAAGAAATTTGAAGAAAATTAAGAAAGATAAGAAGCACACTTTCAAATATGAAACTCTTCTTATTTGCTTGGCCTTATATTTCTTGAATGAGATACCCATTGTAAAAGGAAAGGTCCAATGGGCATATGATAGACCAATGGCGATGCAAATCAAAGAGGGATTATGGGGAATAGGAGATATCACTATGATAATATCTACACTCTGGGGATACTTCAAATAGTTTCAAGCTACAATGAAAAATAGAGAAAGAATACCTAAGGAGATTGTTGAGAAGTTTGATAAAACCATTTGCTTCATGGTTAACAAAGATCAATGCCAAATGGAATCTGTGGATCCTAGGGTAGTGTGGATCATTCTCATGGGGTATGAAGATGATTCTATCACTCTAGTGACATATGCTTAACACTTATTGTGTCAATCGGTGGATCCTAAAGAAGGAAGATTTGGAACATTCAAGGAGAAAGACCTTGAATTGTATAGATAGTTCACTGCACCTGCTAGGAAAAGGAAAGTTACAAAGATGGCTAAGGAAGTTGCAGTATAGATGGGATTCACCTAGGAGGAGCTGAAGAAAGCAAGAGAAAAACATGCGCAGAAAGAGACCAAAGAGGAAATCAAGAAGCCTAAGGTTGATCTGGTTCCCTCCAAGGTAAAACCAAAAGAGCCCAAGTCTGCTGTTGCTCTGGTGGCACCTTCTTCAATACCAATCCCATTCAGGAAAGGTGTATTGAAGAAAAAGGAGAAGTCCAAGAGGAATTATGTTGTTGTGTCTTTGGTGGCCTCTGATATAGAATTTGAGGAGGAAGAAGGCAAGGCGAAGAGAAAAGGTGAATTTGTTAGAGTGGTGAGGAAGCCACAGTCCGATAGAGCCCAACAAAGCAAGAAGGCAAAATTTGATCATGTCCTTGTTGAAAGACCTCAAGGAAGAAAGGTTAGAACTCAACATGAGTCCAGTGTTAAGCAAGGTAAATATACATATTTTCCTTCATTGTTAGTAGATCAGTTAATTTATGAGATAATTATGGATGGTAACTTGAAGAATCTTAGAGCCTGTTATGAGACTTTGGGAGAAGCAGTTGTATTATACTTGCACAAATTTAGCAAAATATTGATTGAGCTGGAGAAGAGAATCCCTAAGGACATATACAACCTTATTAATGCAAGGAGACTAAATGCCAATAGAACTGATAAGGAGATGAAAGAAAGAGAGCTAATAAGTGTTTACACCTATATTACCCAGGATGAATTTAAAAGACTTATTGAGGAAGCTAACAAGAAAGAGTTTAGAAGCAAGAACAAGGTAAACCAGTTACTGATAGGAAAGGTTGAAGAGGTGAGGAAGGAGACTAAAGACATTTGGAGAAAAATAATTGTAAATAATCCTTTGTCCAAAGATGCTTTCATGTCGTCTCAGTTGGAAGAAAAGCAAGGTGTTTCCCATGGTTAGAAGGATGAAACTCAGACTAAGGGACATCCAGAAGATCAAGGTAACACAACACTTGATGCTAAGGCTGGTGATAACCCTTCAATGGTGGATAGTTCATTAGCTCCTAAGATCCAAAAGGATGATGTTGGACCAAGTGGCAACACCGGTGCAGAAGATAAAGGGGATGCGATAGAGAAAAAGGAAGTTGAGGGTGCAGAGGCAAAGGTCACTGAGTTAGACAAAGGAAAAGGAGTAGTTGATCCAACAATTGTCACTCCTTTGGTTACTACAAACCCACCTCATATATCCTTTAATCTAGATGGTCCTTGGAAATTTGGACAGATGTCTCCTGTACAGAAGCTAATGCTCATAGTTGTTGTTCAAGATCATGCTAGCCAGGATCTGGTGAAGCCTGAATCTGAAGACAAGAAGCTCATTTTGATGTCAGTCGTTGTGTTTCTAGAAGGTGGTTCCAAATGTATAGTTAGATTCCAATGATAGCCCCTCCGGTAAATTGTTGCAATTGATTAATTGTGTAAATACTAGTCTTGATTCTTTAGAGAAGTCTACTACTAAGCGAGTTTTGGATAGATTTAAGGGTGTTAGGATGCAGACATTCTGAAAGATGATTGAGGATGATAGGGTGAGATTAAATAAAGGTTTGTAGGTAATTTTATATGCCTTGACAAAAGGTGGAAAATTGTATAAGTATTGTCTAATTTTGCCTAAATTCACTATAGATATAGACAAGGAAATAAGTGTTTTCTAGGGCAAGCTTGATAGCATTCCACAGTCCTTGATCCCAATGTCGCTCCAACTAGCAATGTCAAAGGACAAATTTTGATCCTAAATGATCAGATTTGAAGGCTCAATGCAAAGAAGGATGGGATTTTGTAGAGAGTTGGTGAACTCTGGAACTTAATTTCCCCTCGGTTGGACACCATGCTAAGCAATAAGGTAGACTGCATGAAGACTATGGCGTAAGCCGTGTCATCTAATCTGAGGAAAGTAGAGATTCATGCCAGTATATTTAGTGCTTTCATTACTATTTTGGATAACTTGAAGAGAAGTTGGGATACTCACCTAGGATCCTTGAAGACCATTTTTTCTGACATCTTCAAGTATTTGTAAAATTGCCTGCAAGTATCTCTGTAAACATATTTTGGACAACACCCCATCCTTGGCATTGTTGTCAAATAGGGAGAGAAAACAGTTAAAAATGTATAGTATAGAAGAGTGGAATTCTTTATGTAAAGGGGAGCCTTAGAAATTCTTTTGATCCAGTGTACAATGCTCAACACTTAGCCATTCTTCACGAGTGTTGCCATCAAAGCCAAAGGGGGAGATTGTTGGTAATTGAAACTCATCTGGTGGCTTTTAATGGTTCATTATTGGTTTAGGGTTTTCATTGATGGAAAATATTCATGGAGATTCAATGCGATAGAAAGAATTCTTCTTCACTGGAAGCAGATGTCAAACGGTAGTTAGTTAACTGGTATTTCAAGATGAACAAAGCAGTTTTGGGTCTCAAAGATTTCCATCGATTGTGATGTATTGAATCATGTTTGGGTTGATTGAGCTGACATAGAAAACATCAATTTATTGTTGTTCTGGTGATCCACATTTATATTTGGTGATCCGGTCAAGTTGACATGTGACTACACATTACACTAGCAGGCCGACATGGTAAAAAGCCTATTTTGTGATTGCAGATATATAAGACTACTGTAGTTGATCTTTTTGGTGTATGGTATGATTGTATGCGATCGAGTGGTGATCAAGAATCCATTTTGGTGCAGTTTCACATGTGCACTCTTGATCTAGTAGCTGATTGAGACAGTGAATAGGGTAGAACGAAGCTGAATAGTAGAGGTGATCCAATCACTATATTTGGCACTCAATCGGAACTCATCCAAACATTTTAGATGCTATTTTGGATTTCATTTTGTTATAATTCATCACTATAATTAATCAGTAAGGTAGTGAACCTTCCAAGGTTGTGTAACAAGCTAGGGTTGTCGTTTCACCAAAAGTTCAACTTGTCAATACCCGATACAACCACTAGACTTATAAAATCCACATAAGGCTGTTAAACCATGTCGTGAATCCCCATGAGGGATGTTGGCCCACTACCAACAATCCCCCTCCCATCTTCACTCACTGCAGACTGTGTGATTCAAACTTATGACCAAGTTCTGATACCACTTGTTACAAGATAGGGTTGTCATTGCACCAAAAGATTGACTTGTCAATGCCTGATACAACCACTAGACTTATAGAATCCATAGGAGGCTGTTAAACCATGTTGTGAATCCTCGTGAGGGACGCTAGCCCACTGCCAACAAGTTGAAGCCCTTATTATATTTAAGCAGTAAGCTTTAGGTAGTGTGCCTTAATGCTTGTACATTCTCATATTGTAACATTGTTTTTCTACTAGCCATAGTAGAATAATATTGTGGGTTCCAATCCCACCGTGGTTTTTCCCATTTGGGTTTCCACGTAAAAATCCGGTGTTGTGATATTTTGGTTGATTGTTTTATGTTCCTACATTTTAATTTCATGTTTATGGATCCGGTGGTTTTAAGTTTCAAAATCCGCTAATCGGTAGATCACTGATTCCAACATTTGTTAATTAATTTTTTTTTACATTACAATAATATGTTAAAAAATTATTATTATTGAATACACTAGGGACTACAAATTATGCTATTGAGCAATGTTGTATATGTTTTGATAAAATAAAGATAGTATAGGTCGGTTACTAGTGCATAACCACCATAAAGGCACACAAGGGAAACTCACAAGAAGTGAGATCACCAGAGCACAAAAACCCAAAAAGGAAGCCTTATTTGAAAAGGATTCTATTGACTAAAGCATCAACCAACGAGAAAAAGATCCTGAAAAAAAAAATCACCTAATCAAAACAAAAGGGGTTTAGAAGGACCCCAAACCATCTACCAACAAAATCCCCTTGCACTAGAATAGAGAAGTCAAGGGAAGATAGAGAAAACATCATTCTTTGAAAGGTATCCCAAAACCTTAAATCTAAGGATTCAATACAAAGAACACTATTTATAGAAAGGGAGGAAGCCAAAACTCCAAACCCAAAGTAGAGGGAAACAAAAGTAAACAACAAAACATGGCACCTCTAAAGATCCACTCTAGGTCACCTCTATAACTTCGTTGTCCACAGAAAGATCTTTGCTAATCCTAGTAACAAAAATCCAAATAACCTTTGAGTGTTGAAAGGCACTCCAAAATCTTACCTCTGTAGTAATACCCTTACCAGAAGAAAGCTTCTTGTCACTAGAAGGGAAACCTACAAAAAAACAAATGAAAGCCACCTCAATAGGCTAGCTATCTTTAGAAACACTATGGAGTAGAGTCTTGATAGAGCACATCACTTGACGAGGAAAGAAGGGGGCAAAGGCCAAAGATCCTCGAAAAAGAGAACATTCAGCAACAATAGTAATCCAGCATAGACACGGGGACATGGGAATCTTATCCCCTCCCTAGTTAAATGCTCGCAAGGTAACCAATCATTAATATGATCTATGGGTAAAAGCACAATCCTATGACACTTTTATAAAGGAGCCAACCAACACAACTAAAACTATTTAACTTCGACTGAATAAAAGTGACATTTCTAAATTGAATTTTGAAATGATGTAAACTTATCAAATGTAGAAATATTAATGAAATTTAGGTCTCTTATTTTTTAAATTTAAAAGAAAATGATATTTTTTTTTATAAATTCAAAGACAAATTTTTCATTGCTTAAAAATGTTGAAAATTAGGGGTTCTAGTCAGCATCACCACAAAAAATGAAAAAGAACTTTATTTTTTTGTGATTTTTTTTCCAAATAGAGAACATATATATGCAGTGTTAAAAAAAATAAAAAAATTTGATGTATATTTTGTCGTTATAATATTTTGAAGTCCAAAATAGCTAAATTTGATAGTTTTCATTCGGTGTCACCTTTTGACTAATATATTTATCATTAACCCCCCCCCCCCCCCAAAAAAAAAAAACCTTTTCGAGAAGATTCCCTCATCTAGTGAAAAATATTTTTAAATTTTTTTTTAATTTCTAATTAGTGTCTTTTTTAACTTTAAAAAACTACTGGCAATGTTTAATTAATAAAAAATATTAAAATTAATCAAAATACTAAAAAAATATGTCTTGATTCGTGACTTCGAGCTCTACAAAAAGGTATTTTTTAATTTTTGTAAAAAATATTATGCTTGAAGAAAAATTGAGTAGAAATGAAAAGTTCTAGAAATACAGAGTTTTTCACCTTTTTTGTGCCACATCACATGACACATAGTCTAGTCTGGCTGAACTAACCTCAGTTTTAACAATTAAAAAAAATATTTTTTTCTTGAATGAAAGCAATTGAACTAAGGGAGTCTAGTCGAACTAAGTCCGGTTGAACTCAGTCCATCTAGACTTCTGGTGCTACATGGCTTGAGAGTAGTCCAGTCAAAGGCCGGACTCAGTCTGGTCAAACTCAATCTAGTCGGACTACCCTCAGTTGGCACAAAGTGTGACATAGCTCTATTCTTTTTCCCCTATAGTCCATTCACTATAGCACAAAAACTACCAATGAGAAAAATGCAATCAATCTCAAAAAATTCCCTAACTAGAGCCCACATGCTTAAAAAAAAGGTCCACCTTATAGAAGAAGAAGCCCAAAATAGCACAAGAATATCCCACCATAAGGCAACACAAAAGAACCCAACACCAAACGAGAAACACCAAGAGAGAAAAATAATATTAAGCCCCAATAATGAAGAGGAAGAGGGTGAAATCACCACCAAAACTCTACAGTTAGAGAAAAGTAGACCCAACAATGAAACACCACCAAAGCAAGAAGCACACCCCAAAGCCAAAAATTCAAATAGGGTTGAGGAGAAGCATAGACTAGACAAAAACCTATGTTCAAAAATAGGAACATAGGTAGTATTAGCACCATCATAGAAAACAAAGCATTACTTAGGAAACAACACAAGAGGCAAGAGCACAACCTAGAAAGGGAGGCTACAAACCAAAAGGAACCCATTGGATGTGTAGGGAATATAGTCCTCCTCCCACCATAATAGGGAGACCCACAAACGTAGCCAAGGTAAAAAACCACAAACATTGTAGGCAACTGTTGGCAAATGCACACTCCAATGAGAAATTGTAGGTAATTTAAGGTATTGTCATTGTTGGCAACCTTACAATCATATGATACCGGCAGGCACCAACACCGGTAGACTCTACACCGACATATGTTCACCGACACCAAAAAGATTGATTACCGGCACCCTGGCCGACAAGATTTTTGTTTATTTATATTTTGTATTTAATTGTAAAATATTTTTGTAAGCCGACATGGTGAATTGTAATAAGACTCATATAAGTATGAGATCTTGTAGATCATTTAGGAGATGCAAATATGGATAGATTATTGCAGAACTAATGTGTGAATAGTAAGGCAAATTTTGGATAAGGGTTTATGATTATTGCAGAGCTTAAACCAGTACTGAGCATGGCATAACAGATTCTGATCCGAAGCAATACATGACATTAGATTTATATAATCCATTTTTGTAAGTCAATGAGACTTCTTCTGTAACTGAGCAGTGTGCTCTAGGCACTTGGCCTTCCTACATGTGCAGGCCCCTATTGTATCAATAATATTCATTTATTGGCCAGTAAACGAATATTGTGGGTTACAAATCCCATTGAGGTTTTTCCCACATCGGGTTTCCTCCTTAAAATATTGTGTTATGGTGTGCTTTTCATGTTGTGCTTATTGTTCTTATTTACTGCATTAATTTTGGTTTATCAGCACACTATTTTGGAAAGCATTTCATTTAATAAGTTCAAAAAATTTGTTAACCAGTTAGATATTTATTCACCCCCCCTCTCAGTATATTTGGGAATCCTAACAATTGGTATTAGAGCCTGGTCTTCTATTTTCAATAGCCTAACAACTTGAGGAAGATTTTGACATGGGTAGAGATGGAAAACTTGAGAAAGTAATTGGGAACAACCCTTTTAGACTATGATGTAGAAAAGGTGAAGAATATAAAACTTGAAGATGATCTAAAGGCTACATAGGAAATCATTCAAGGACTTCAAGAGAATCTCACTATCGCAAGGAACAAAAGAAGAGAACTTTGTGAGAAGATGCAGAACAATGATGATGAGAAAGAAACTCTTAATGATCTGGTGAACAATCTGAGACAAGAAAACAATACAATGAAGAATGAGATGCAAGATATGACTATGAGATTTTGTAAAAAGAATGAAAACAGGAAGAAGAATGAAGATGATTTGGCTAGAAGAATCAATGATGCTACAAATAAAAATCAAAGACTCAGTCATGAGAATGATATACTAAAGATAGATCTAATTCACTTAGAACATGATAAAACTGAACTCATGAGACAGAAAGATTTCTTGGAAAATGAGTTGGCTACTGCAAATCAACACAAGGACAAATTCAAGAAAAGTTAAGAAGAACTCGATGACATGCTGAAGAATCAGAAACCTAATGGAGATACTAATGGCCTTGGCTTTAAAGTTGGTGAAAGCTCTGGTACTGCAAACAATCATGATCATAGCAAACCGGTAAGACAACCTAATGCTTACAAGTTTAATGAGAAATTCTTTAATTGTAACAAGTATGGTCATAGAGAAAATCAGTGTAGATCTAGAAATTATCGGAACACTAATGTACCCACCGGTCAATGTTCTAAATGCAACAAAGTTGGTCATAATTTAGAAAATTGTAGAATGAATGTAAGATGTTATGTTTGTGGAAGATTTGGACATCTATCTAATCAATGCAAAACACATACCAGCATAGGATATGGAAAAGCTATTTAGAAAAAAATAATGTGACTTGTTATGCTTGTAACAAGATTGGACATATTGCAAACTTTTGTAGAAGTAAGGCATCACCGACAAATAACAAAGGACCCATCTTGAAAGGTAAAGAAAAGGTTGAAGAGGTAAAGAAAGAATTTTCAAAACAATAGATTAGAAAGTCAAATTAGAATGTTGATGGGAATACTCCATCGGCATAATAGAGTATCACTCCACAAGCAAGAGAGTCTTCATCTAACTGAAGAAAAATCCTTTGGGGGTATGGCAAAAAATTGAAAACATGCTAGTTTAGCCTCAGTTGATGGTAAGAAGTTGGATTACTTCCTTACCGGTAGATATGTTAAGTTTTGACTTAACCAACATGCATTAAATGTGGTAGTTGAAGGCAATAACACTATAAAGCAAGTGTTTTGGTTCTTTTTTCATTCATCGAGCATTCAAATCTCCAAAGAGCATGAAAATCCTGAGTGAAGTCATTCATAGTGTCAAGTGAACAAAATCATCCTATTGCAAACCCTACTGTGATTGAAGTTATTAAGCACCCTAGACCCATGTTCAAACTTATTCCCAAAATTGCAAAGAAAGATGACACCCTAGGAGCATTTTCAAAAATACCTAAGGGAGTAGTTTATGCTGATGATCCTAGATTCTATATACATTGTCATATTGAGGAAATAGGAGATGATGAAATTAAGAACATATTCAATACTGTAATTTGTGATGATAATGGAAAAGTTAAACTGGAACACAAGATAGTGGAAACCCTAGGTTTTGTGGACATTCTTAGTATCCCTAATTTTCCCAAGGATGTGATAAGAATTGTCTTGAGTAGAGTACATGGGGAGTTCTTTTGGTTGGATTCAATCCATAAGATTACCAAAGAGGTAGTTAGGGTAGTGATAGGCTTACCTTCCACTGGTAGCAGGCCTAACAAAACTAAGAAGGTTTTGAATGACACTATGATAACCCTAACCGGTGCAACTTTTGACAAGAGATCCCTAAGAGTAAACGATGTGAAAGATATCAATGTTAGATTTGTTAGCATGATTTTTGGTTATAAGGCTACACATGCAAACAGACTAAACTCAGTTTCTAGCTTATGTATTTAAAGTGCATATGACATGGTGAATAACAATGCAAAGATTGATGTATGTGAGTGGTTAAAAGATGAACTGATAGACCACTTGAAGAAAATCAAAGGTGATAAGAAAGGAACTTTCAAATTTGGCAACTTGCTTGTGTGTTTAATGCTATACATCACTAAGGAAGTACCTGGTATTGGTAGGAAAGACTTTGATTTTGATATACTAGTAGGAAAACAATTGCTAGACTTACTAAACAATATGGGAGATGATAGGGAGAAAAACATAAATGAATATATTCAAACTTTGAAAGAAATAATGAAGACAAGAATAAGGCTATCTCAAGAAATTGTTGATAAGTATCAAAAAGAGATATGCTTTGTGATCAAGGAAGATGAAATCTGGATGGAGGCAATTGTCCCAAGGACTATTTGGGTTATCGAGATGGGATATGAGGCAGATGAGAACATAGTTGAAACCTATGCAAAAGCCCTCTTAGAAGCACCTAAGGAACCAACTGAGAAAGTTTTTGGCAATGCGGAGACCATAGAAAGCAAAATCCAATCTAACAAAAGGATTAAGAAAACTAAATAAATAGTGAGGAAGGGAACCAGATAGGAAAAAGCAATAATAGAAGATGTATTAAAGAAAACTAGTATTAAGGAGAGTGAATTGGAAGGATTACAACCGGAAACACATCTTTCACCAGTTGCTACTTCTTCTAATAGTGAGATACCAACTAAATTCAAAAGGGTGGAAAGAAAGAGAAAATGCTCACCGACACCCTCACCCACACCCAGAAGGACAAGACAAAAACAACAGGCAATAAGGCCTCCGGCTAAGAAATTGACACCAAAGAAGAGGAAACAAAAACAGGTTATTCCTCCTTTTGACAAACTTTTGGATGAGATCAATGAAGATGGTGTATTGACAAACATCAACAAGTTGTATAATACACTATCTAATGATGGAAAAGAGAGCATAGAAAATAGTGTAATATTACACTTAGATATCTATAAGAAATTTTTGATGGAGATTGTTGATGACATACCCAATGACTTGTACAAAAATCCTATCGGCCTCTGTGCCGGTATGCTTCCTTTTTCTATCGGTGTCGGCGTAGAGGGTGATTTGCTGATGCTGGTGTAATGTCTTGCCGGTGTAATGCTTTGTCGGTGCTAGAGGATTGTAAGGTTGCCATCAATGACAAAACCTTCAATCACATACAATGTCTCATTGGAGTGTGCATATGCCAACAATCTCCCCCTTTGTCATTGATGCCAAAGGGGGAGTAGTGGTATGAGAAAATTCAAATATCACAGGAATCATATGCTCAGGGGGAGCACACATTTTTGGTAACATTTTTTTTGGACTTCACATTTTTTGATACACTTTTGAAATTTCTCATGATTGTTGCCATCAATGCCAAAGGGGGAGATTGTTGGCATATGCACACTCCAATGAGACATTGTATGTGATTGAAGGTTTTGTCATTGATGGCAACCTTACAATCCTATAGCACCGGCAAAGCATTACACTGGCAAGGCATTACACCGATATCAATAGATCACACTCTACACTAACACCGGCAGAAAAAGGAAGCATACCGGCATAGAGGTCGATAGGATTTTTGTTATATTACAGTTTTGTTTATTATTGTAAAACCTTGTAAGCTGACTTGATATCATTGTAAAATGACTCTTATATATAAAAGAGATCATTGTAGACATTTAAAAAAAAGGAAGTGAAGCAAGTGAAAAAGTAAGGAGAAAAAGATTAGGCAGACCTATTATGCGAAATATAGGTTAAGGGGTATATGTAAAGAACAGAGCAGAAACCGGTACTGAATCTGGCATTGAGGATGCTATTGTAAAGTAGTACAAGTTATTGGATTTGTATAATCCACATTCTAAGTCAGTGAGACTTCCCATTTGAGTAGTGAGCTCTAGGCACTTGGCCTTCCTGCATGTGCAGGCCCCTATTATAAGTAATATTCTCTTATTGGCTAGTAAGTGAATATTGTGGGTCACAAATCCCACCAAGGTTTTTCCCACACTGGGTTTCCTCATTAAATCATTGTGTTATGGTGTGATTTTCATGTGGTTGCTTTCATTTCTATTTATTGCATTATTTCTTGCATACCGATACACTGTTATAATATGTTCTGCATGTTTTAAGATAAGAAATTCTAATGACCGGTTAGATACTAATTCACCCCCCCTCTTAGTATTTGTGGGAATCCTAACATATTCTCAACTGGACACCGACATGTAGCACTGATGGCAGGAAGAGTAAATGAAATATTAGAAGAGACTGCAGATAAGTGGGACATATTTTTTGTTGAGAAGGAAAAACAAGAAGAGCTTAAAATACCAAAGACTATTAGACTCTACCAAAAAGATAAGGATAAGGTGAAAGCTAAGGTAGGTGGTCCTCCAAGCCTAAAGATAACTGATAACTTTCCCCCACCAACCTTTGATACTCCACTGGTACAAACTATTGACACACAACTCACAACAAAGAGTATGGATACGCCACATGAGGATACAAATCCCGATTCTGAGGTGTTATACACAATGAACATTGACACACAGGAAGTCAATATTGTGGTGGATAAAGAAACAACTGACAAGAGGGATGTGGCAACTGAGCCACTGATAGGAAATATTGCAGTTGGAAACACTAAGATTGGGAATGAGCAACAAATTGAAGTACCAAATGATCCCCTGGATACAGGAAAGGCAGATACCATAGGTACACACACTAATGTATCTACTGAGTCACTGACAGTAGATAGTGTTGAGGTAAATCATGAGAAACCGACAGATAAATCAGAGTTAGAATCACAAAAACCAGTAGTGGATGACACACTAAAATCATTTGAGACACAAATAGAGATACCATCAGGAGAGAACACAGAGAAACCATCAGAGCAATAAGCTCTTGCTAAGGAAAACATTGTGAAATAGGTAGAGCAATAGGATTCATAGGTACATACTCAGACAGTACCACCGGCTACATCTGATAAGCCCAAACCTCTGGTATTAGAAATGCAAACTCAAACAAATCCTCTAGAGAAAGAGGAAAGCAAAACTATTATTGCCACTGGCAAATTACAGATTGTGAGAACAGTTGGGCAGTCATCCGAAACATCTATGATTGAATTTAGGCCAACCAATGTGACAAAGGTATTGTTTGATTCAATCAAGAAAATAACTAATTGTAATGCACTGGCATATAAGGATATAGATGACACTTTACCAATTTTGAAGATGATAGCTCCAAAGTGTAACATAGAAAATAAAGATTCTTTGAGCCAATTAGACACATTGTCTAAGTATATAACCAGCAACCTAATAACACTGGATCAGATAAATGAAGACACCTTCAGAGAGAAAATGAATAAGGAAAAGGAAAAATTCTTTGAGGAACCAGTTAAGAAGAATAAGGAACAAATGGAAACCTTATTACCAGTATTAGGCGAGAAAATTTTGGATATTAAGAAACTGTACAGAGATACCTGCAAAACTGACTTTTTGACAAAGGACGTAGATTTAGAGATCAGCAAAGCAAAAGAGGAAATCAACAATATTGTTGATAATTTTATAGGATCATTAGATTCATTATTTGTAGTTGAAAAGGAAATTGTAGTTTTTGAGGAGAAAATTGAAAAATTGGAGAAAGATAAAGAAAGAATAAAATCTAAGGCAAAGGATTTGAAGTGCAAACTAGGTCCTAAACTGGATAACCTCATCTCTTTGAGAAAAGAGATTTTTGAGGCTCTTGTTCTAGGACTTAAGACACCGGAAGAGAAAAACACATACTCACCGATACAATTCAGAGAACAGAAGCAGCAATAAAGGATAGTGAGAGGTTCAGCGATAGTCAAAATTTTGCATTGGTGGACATGTATCAGATTGTAACCCACCAGTTAAAGGATCTAGATAGGAACCACACTCAATTGACATCAAATGAAAACCTTTGTCATTGATGCCAAAGGGGGAGTAGTGGAAATGAGAAAAAATAATTAGCAGAAGACATCATTAGCTCAGGGGGAGCACACATTTTGGTAGCACTATTTTGACAGTTTTGGGAGATTCATTTTTGGATGACACTTTTTGGATTTTTCTCATGAGTGTTGCCATCAATGCCAAAGGGGGAGATTGTTGGAAATGCACACTCCAATGAGAAATTGTAGGTGATTGAAGGTATTGTCATTGATGGAAACCTTACAATCATTTGATACCGGTAGGCACTGGCATTGACAGACTCTACACCGGCATATGTTCACTGGCATCGAAAAGATTGATTACCGACACCCTGGCCGACAAGATTTTAGTTTATTTGTATTTTTTATTTAATTGTAAAATTGTTTTGTAAGACAACATGGAAAATTGTAATAAGACTCATATAAGTATGAGATCTTGTAGATCATTTAGGAGATACGAATATGGATAGATTATTGTAGAACTAATGTGCGAATAGTAATTCAGATTTTGGATAAGGGTTTATGATTATTACGGAGCTTAAATCGGTACTAAACCTAGCATAGGAGATGTTGATCTGAAGCAGTACATGACATTGGATTTATATAATCCATTTTTGTAAGTTAGTGAGACTTCTTTTGTAACTGATCAGTGAGCTCTAGGCACTTGGCCATCCTGCATGTGCAGGCCCCTATTGTATAAGTAAGGCAAATCCCACTGAGTTTTTCTCACACCGGGTTTCCTTGTTAAAATATTGTGTTATAGTGTGTTTTTCATGTTGTGCTTATTATTCTTATTTACTGCATTAATTTTGGTTTACCCGCACACTATTTTGGAATGCATTTTATTTAATAAGTTCAGAATGTTAGGTTTCAAAGACAGCTGAGAGAAGGGAGGGGGAGTGAATCAGTTGTCAAATAAATTCAAACCAAAAATAACTTAACCAACTTAATGCTTAATACTGATAAACCAGTCTTATATGTCAGTAGACAGTTTTATCAGTTAATTGGAATAATGATAAAGATTAATGCATGAAACAAAAAGACAAAGTCATCCACAACACATAACACCAATATTTGTACGTGGAAACCCTGTAAGGGGAAAAACCACGGTGGGAAACCTTACCCATAATCAGATGATACTAATGCAAATAGTAAGTGTATACAAATGGGATCTGCACATGCAGAAAGGCCAAGCGCCTAGAGCTCACTACTCAAACATAAAATAGGAGTCACACTGATTACAATTGGATGGTTAAATCCAATAAGGATGTACTGCTCAAATTAACATCTTTCTATGCTAGATTCAGTACTGGTGTAGTTCTGATTATCTTCACAAAAACCCTTCTTCAACCTTCAAATGATGTCTGCATGTATAGCTCTGCTTTCTCACATATACCTTCACACAATCCCTTTTCGCATTTCACATTCGATCTTACAAATAAGATCTTACATTTATATCATAACCTAAGACCATTTTTAGTAGGTCGGCTCTAAAGGATATTACAATAAAATCAATTTACAAATAAAACAATATCTGATGCAATAACCGATTCAACATGTCGGCCTGATGCATTTACAACAATAATAAAACATCTCCATAGTGTGTCATGCTGATCTGGAATAGATAAGCCTACCAGTTTGTAACCTAGACCTATATGCCGGTAACAACAAATATGCAAATACGAATATGCCAATAAACAAATCTTCAAGACAAAGTGTCAAAATGATGTCTTCGACATAAACAGGTGTTTTCCATGCCATTCCAAGTGTCAGTGATCATTATATCCTATCTGTGTACCATATATCGGTGACTGTGCATAAGTCACTTGCTTGCCTGTGAATGTTGTTGATTCTCCAAAGTACCAGAGTTGATAAGTGTTAGTAGGTGTTGACATCAATGATAAAACCATACAAAAATACCAACAATCTCCCCCTTTGGCATTGATGGCAACACAAGATGGAAAAACCATCAAAGTGCCAAAATAGAAATGCCAAATACAAAAGTCAATGATCTCTCAAAAAGATTATAACCAGAAATCAAAATACAGATACAGAGAGTAATTAGTCTCTCCCAAAATAACAATCTCTCCCCCAATGAATAATCTCTCCCCAAAAGATAATGTGTTTTTCCATATCAATCTCTTCCCTTTTGACATCAAATGCCAAAGTAGTATGAAAACCATTTGTCAGATACAAAATACCAACCAATTCAGTATACCAACTACTCCCCCTGAGAAGTAACTTCCTCATCAAAGCCAAAGTAAAAAGATTTCTCTATTAATTCTGTCGGTTGATGACAAACATCAACTTTATAAGTCTCTACCGGTGGGGGTATGACCCCAAGCTAATCTCTGAGATACTCAAAGGTCTCCTTAGGTAGAGGTTTAGTGAAAATATCTACAATCTTCTCTTTAGCATTCACATAAACCAGTTTTATTTCTTTTGCTTCAACATTTTCCCTTAGAAAATTCAGTTTGATAGAAACATGTTTGGTTTTAGAATGTAATACCAGATTCTTAGATATATCAATTGCTTCAGTGTTATCACTGTAGATAATAATAGGTTCCTTGCATTTTACCTTTATGTCTTTCAACATTTTCTTCAGCCATAATACCTGTGTATAGTTAGTTGCTGCTGCAACATATTCTAATTCTGTTGTTGATAAAGATGTACAACTTTGTTTCTTACTCAACCAAGAAATTAATCTGCTTCCAAGAAAAAATGCTTCGCCGGTGGTTCTTTTTCTATCATCCACATCTCCTGCCCAATTTGCATCTGTATATGCACATAATTCAAAGTTTTCATCTCTAGGATACCATAAACCAAGATTTGTAGTGCCTTGTAAGTACCGGAAAATCCTTTTTACAACTGATTCATGATTTTCTCTAGGATTACTCTGAAATCTTGAAACAATACATACTGCATTCATGATATCAGGTGTGGTTTGTGTCAAATATAGTAGACCTCCTATCATAGATTTGTACCTAGTCATATTAACTGGTGTAGATTCACCCCTTAGTGATAATTTGCCATTTGTAGTCATAGGTGTGCTTACCGGTTTAGAGTTCTCCATCCCAAATTTCTTTAGTAACTCCTTCAATTACTTGGATTGACTCAAGAATATACCTTTATTAGTCTAAGAAATCTGTAATCTTAAAAAAAAAATTATTTCTCCAATCATAGACATTTCAAATTCTTGTTGCATTTCAATAGAAAAGTCTTTACATAATCCATCTTCTCCTCCAAAGATTATATCATCAACAAAAACTTCTATAACCAAGATGTCATCATTAGTCACTTTGTAATATAAGTTGTTGTCAGCATTACCTTTAGAAAAACCAATCTTCAAAAGATACTTATCCAATCTTGTATACCAAGCTCTTGGAGCTTGCTTCAACCCATACAAAGCTTTCCTTAACCTGCAAACCATATCTTTGTTATCTGTCAAAGAAAATCCATCAGGTTGCTCAATGTAAACTTCTTCTTCAAGATCTCCATTAAAAAATGCACATTTAATATCCATTTGATATACTTTGTAGTTCTTGTGTGCTATAAAAGCCAAGAATAATCTAACTGCCTCAATTCTAGCTACTGGTGCAAAGGTTTCATTATAATCAATTCCTTCTTTCTGAGAATATCCCTTACACACTAGTCTTGCTTTATTTCTGATTACCTTGCCATCTTCATTAAGTTTGTTTCTGAATACCCATTTGGTTCCAATCACATTTTTGTCTTTAGGCCGGGGAACTAATGTCCAAGTGTTATTCTTCTCAATTTTCTCTAATTCTTCATCCATAGCTTTAATCATGTGTTTATCTTCACATGCCTCATTAACAGATGATGGTTCAATTTGAGAAATAAGACATACCTCTTCATTTTCCAATCTTCCTATTGTCATAACTCCTTTATACTTATTTCTAATTATCTGATCTTCAGAGTGATTCAATCTTACATACCGAGGTGTCTTTGTTTGTTGTTGTTCCTCAGTTACAGTGGAATTTTCAAATGATACCAGTGTAACTGGATCTTCATTCTGTACCAGTTGGTTCAGTGTAGGTTCATTTTTCTTATTATTTTTGTTGTTGGTTCAGAGTCTATATACCTTGAAGTTCCTCTGAATTGTTCATCAATCTTCACATTTGTACTCTCAACAATTTTCTGCAATCTTTTGTTAAAACATCTATATGCCTTACTCTTAGACGAATAACCAAGAAATATTCCTTCATCACTTCTAGGATCAAATTTGCCAATATACTCATCTCTTTTAATATAGCATTTACTTCCAAATATTTTGAAATATTTAAGAGTAGGAGTAATACCAAACCATAGTTCATGAGGGGTCTTACCGGTTTCACCTTTGATGTGAACTTTGTTAAATGTATAGATCGTTGTACTTACTGCTTCTCTTCAATATACATGTGGTAGGTTTTCCTTCTGATAACATACTTCTGGTTGCATCCAAGATAGTTATATTTTTCCTTTCTACAACTCCATTATGCTGTGGTGTCTGAGGTGCTGATAACTATCTTCTGATTCCATTCACTTCACATAATGCATTAAATTCCTTAGATGTAAATTCTCCTCCTTGATTTGATCTTAGACATTTGATTTTCTTACCAGTTTCATTTTCTACCATTGCTTTGAATAGTTTGAACTTCCCAAGTGCTTGTGATTTTTCTCTAAGAAAAGTAACCCAACACATTCTAGAATAGTCATCAATGATTAGCATGAAGTATTTATCACCTTGTAAACTTTTAGTTCTAGCTAGACCACATAGATTAGTATGAATTAAGTCAAGAGCATTATTGGATTTTTTTGGAATACTTTTGAAAGTAGCTCTAACTTGTTTTCCAAATTGACACTCCTTACATATCAGATTGTGAGACTTAACAATCTTAGGTAGATCTCTAACTTCCTTAGTAGTACTAATTTTTACCATGCAATCAAAATTTACATGACAAAGTCTCTTATGCCATAGCCAACTTTCATCAATATGTGCAATCAAGCATGTCTTTTCGCTATTATTCAAATGAAAGATATTACCTCTAGTTTGATTACTGGTTGCAATCTCTAAACCAGTTCTATTCATGATTTTGCATTTTCCATTCTTGAATTGTAACTAAAATCTTTTATCAACTAATTGACCAACACTAAAAAGATTATGCTTTAAACCTTCAACATAGTAAACATTGTCAGTATTATGCTTGCCATCAAGAGATATTATACCTTTACCTTTGATCAAATAAGCTTTATCATCTCCAAATCTCACTAGACCTCCATTATATTCCTAAAAAGTCAAGAATTTACTTTTATCACTAGTCATATGATGTGAGCATCCTGAATCAATGATCCATTCATCCTTAACTTCAATTTTAGCTGCCAAGGCCTATTCTACTAGTTGAACAGTAGGTGCTAGTTGATCTTTTGTTATAGCAACAAAAACCAATCCATTGTCTGTTGGATCCTCATTAGAATCATCAGTCACTCCTTCATCAGCAAGATAACAAGATTTGTATTTATTCTTCTTAAATCTATATCTCTGATACTCAAGGTTAGGTTTGTATGTTCTTCTAGCTTCTTCTCTTAGTCTAGCATGTCTATCAGGGCATCTTGAATCCATATGATCAATCTTATTATAGTTAAAACATTTAAAGGGTGTTTTACCTTCATACTTACTTCCAACTAGACCTTTAGGCATTTTCCTTGAAAATAGTGCTTCAAGTTCTTCATTTTCTCTCCTTCTTTCTTCAAGTTCTCTTGCATAAAAGGCTTTCCAATCAGACTTGTCAAATGATGGTGTAAATGATGTTGATGCTTTAAAAGCTAAATTTATCTTTATAGTAGCAACAAGACGAAATTCCTCAATTTCAAAAGCTGAAAGTTTTCCAATCAATGTATCCCTAGTTGATGTATTAGGCATTGTTCTTAACTCATTTATAGCAGTAAATTTCATTTTATATGCTAGTGGAAATCCTCTTAACACTTTTGAAACAATTTCATCTTCACTTAAGGTTCCTCCACAACATTTAATACCCAAAACAATTTCATTAACTCTTTCCATAAATGCAGAAATCCTTTCATCTTCTTCCATTTTCAGATTTTCATACCTGACCCGGAAGCTTTCAAGTTTTGTAATTTTGACTGTGGAATCTTCTTCATTCAGTGTTTCCAAATGATCCCAAATAGCTTTAGCTATAGACCTATATGATAATCCCATGATTTCCTGATCTGATAATGCGCTCAAAAGTGCTTCTCTTGCTTTGCAATCATTTTCCTCATCTTTAGTCAAGCTAGGTGGATTAGGTTGATTAGGTTGATTCTGAGTAGGAGCAGTATAGCCATTCTTTGTAACATCCTAGATGTCCTTTCCAATGCAATTTAGATGTGTCTCCATTCTGATCTTCCATATGCCATAGTTGGTTCCATCAAGTTTAGGACTATTCTTCTTGAAATAGTTAGTAGACATTGGATCTCCTCAACCTGTTAAACTTCTACAAAAGAGAACTTGGCTCTAATACCAATTGTTAGGTCCCAGAGACAATTGAGAGGGGGGGGGGGGGTGAATCAGTTGTCAAATAAATTCAAACCAAAAACAACTTAACCAACTTAATGCTTAATACTGGTAAACCAGTCTTATATGGCGGTAGACAGTTTTATTAGTTAATTGTAATAGCGGTAAAGATTAATGCATGAAACAAAAAGAAAAATTCATCCACAATACATAACACCAATATTTGTATGTGGAAACCCTGTAAGGGGAAAAACCATGGTGGAAAACCTTATCCACAATCAGATGATACTACTATAGATAGTAAGTGTATACAAATGGGGTCTGCACATGCAGAAAGGCCAAGTACCTAGAGCTCACTACTCAAACACAAAATAGGAGTCACACTGACTACAATTGGATGGTTAAATCCAATAAGGATGTACTGCTCAAATTAGCATCTTTCTATGTTGGATTCAGTACCGGTGTAGTTCTGATTGTCTTCACAAAAACTCTTCTTCAACCTTGAAATGATGTTTGCGTGTATAGCTCTTCTTATTCTCGCATATACCTTCACAAAATCCTTTTTCGCATTTCACATTCGATCTTACAAATAAGATCTTACATTTATATCTTAACCTAAGACCAATTTTAGTAGGTTAACTCTAAAGGATATTACAATAAAATCAATTTACAAATATATCCGATGCAATAACTGATTCAACATGTCAGCCTGATGCATTTACAACAATAATAAAACATCTCCATAGTGTGTCATGCTGATCTGGAATAGATAAGCCTACCAGTGTGTAACCTGGACCTATTTGCCAGCAACAATAAATATGCAAATACGAATATGCCAATAAACAAATCTTCAAGACAAAGTGTCCAAATGATGTCTTCGACATAACCAGGTGTTTTCCATGCCATTCCAAGTGTCAGTGATCATTATATCCTGCCGGTGTACCAGATACCGATGATTGTGCATAAGTCGCTTGCCGGTGAATGTTATTGATTCTCCAAAGTGCCAGAGTTGATAAGTGTTAGTAGGTGTTGACATCAATGACAAAACTATACCAAAATACCAACACAAAAAATTTATTAATCAGTTAGATACTGGTTCACCTCCCCTCTCCATATCTTTGGGAATCCTAATAGCAACACCATCCTAATAGGAGAAATGGGAGACAAAGCAGTGGAGCTCTGAAATGAAAAAAAGAACCAACATGGCAACATTTTCGTCACCACAAAACCAAAAACAACCTCCAATATAACCAAGGAGAACCAAAAATGCATATCCAACATAGGGGACAAAGCCCAAGCCACCAAGAAATCACATAAAACAAGTAGCCAAATATCCATGAGAAAGTAGAATAAAGTGAACAACCCACCCACCTAGATAGAGGCATGAGGGAGAAAAAACAAATCCCAAAAATCCCCAACCCAAAATCCATGAAAGGAATGGAAAGAGCCACCATGACCACACCAAGGCATGCAAGGGCCCTAAAACCTCCCCATTAGTATCAACATCATCCTCTCCATCATCTATTTCCTCTGTAGCACTCTCCCCAACTGAAATTGTTAGGTGTCGGAGACAACTAAGAGGGGGAGTGAATCAGTTGTCCAATAAACTCAACCAAACTTAATGCTTAATACCGGTAAACCAAAATTTATGTTGGTAGAAAGTTTTATCAGTTAATTGTAGTACTGGTAAATATTAATGCTTGAAACAAAAAGACAAATAACACATACAACACATAACACAGTTATTTGTACATGGATACCCTGTAAGGGGAAAAACCATAGTGGGAAGCCTTACCCACATTTAGATGATACTACTGCAGATAGTATGTGTGTATAATATGGAGTCTACACATGCAGAAAGGCCAATTGCCTAGAGCTCACTGCTCAATCACAAGATGGGAGTCACACTGACTACAATTGGATGATTAAATTCAATAATAATGTACTGCTCAGAATAGCATCTTCTTATGATAGATTTAGTACCAGTTAAGCTCTCCTAGTCTTCTCAATACCTTCCTTCAATCTTCAAATGATGTCTACATGTATAGCTCTGCTTATTTTCGTATATACCCTCTTACAATCCTTTACGCATTCACATTCCACTTTTTCTTTCTGATCAAATAAGATCTTACATATATACCGAAGCCTAAGACCAAATGTATAGGTCGACTTTACAAAGAATATTACAAATAAAAACAATTACAAGTAAATCGATAACTGATGCAATATCTGATACAACATGTTGGCTCAATGCATTTAAAACAATAATAAATCATCTCCATAACATGATGTACTGATCTGGAATAGATATGCTTGCTGGTGTATAACCTGGACCTATTTGCTGGTAAAAGAAAATAGGTAAACCCGATTAGAAAAATAATCAAATCACCAAACCAAGTGATCAAATAATGTCTTTGATATAACCAAGTAATCTCCAGATCACAACACATTATCTTCTATACCGGTGAACAATATAACCTGCCAGTGAACCAAATACCAGTGACTATGCATAATTCTCTGGCTTGCCGGTGAACATAACCAACGATCTCCAAGTGCTGATAAGTGTTGACAAGTGATGACAAGTGTTGACATCAATGGAAAAACCATAACATATCCAAAATACCAACAATCTCCCCCTTTGGCATTGATGGCAACACGATGGAAAAACCATCAAAGTGCCAAAACAGAAATGCCAAAAACCAACAATCTCCCAAAGAGATCATTAACTAGAAATGAAAATATAGATACAAAGAGTAATCAATCTCTCCCCAAAGTAACAATCTCTCCCCCAAGGGATAATGTGTTTTTGCATATCAATCTCTCCCCCTTTGACATCAAATGCCAAAGGAATACAAAAACTAGTTCCATATACAAAATACCAACTCATTCAATTTACCAACTACTCCCCTTGAGAAGTAGCTCTCCTCATCAAAGCTAGAATAAAAGATTTCTATGTTTAAATTTGCCAGTTGATGACAAACATCAACTATCCAAGTCTCTACCGGTGGGGGTATAACCCCAAGTTTCTCTCTGAGTTATTCAAAACTCTCCTTAGGCAAAGTCTTAGTAAAAATATCTGCAATCTTCTCTTTAGTATTCACATAAACCAATTTCACTTCTTTTGCTTCAACATTTTCTTTCAGAAAATTTAGTTTGATAGAAACATGTTTAGTTTTAGAGTGAAGTGCCATATTCTTAGATATATCAATTGCTGATGTATTATCATAGTAAATGATTATAGGTTCCTTGCAATTTACCTTTATGTCCTTCAACATTTTCTTGATCCATAATACCTATGTACAATTAGTTTCTACTGCAACATATCCTTATTCTTTTGTTGATAGACTTGTACAACTCTGTTTCTTGCTCAACCATGAAATAAGTTTGTTTCCAAGGAAAAATACTCCATTGGTGGTTTTTTTTATGTCATCCACATCTCCTGTCCAATTTGCATCTATGTATGCACATAGATAAAAAAATTCATCTCTAGGATACCATAAGACAAGATTTGTAGTGCCTTGTAGATACCAGAAAATCCTTTTCACTGCTGATTCATAATTTTATTTAGGATTACTCTAAAATATTAAAACAATACATACAACATTCATAATATCAGGTCTTGTTTGTGTCAAGTACAGTAAAACTCCTATCATAGATTTGTATCTTGTCGGATTAACAGGTGTTGATTCATTCTTTAAAGATAATTTATCATTTGTAGTCATAGGTGTGCCTACCAGTTTACATTTTTCCATGCCAAATTTCTTGAGTAACTCTTTCAAATACTTGGACTAACATAAGAATATACCTCTATCAGTCTGTGAAATCTACAATCCTAAAAAGAATGTTATCTCTCCAATCATAGACATTTCAAATTCTTGCTGCATCTTATTAGAAAAGTCTTTGCATAATTAATCTTCTCCTCCAAAGATTATATCATGAACAAAAAATTCAATAACCAATATGTCATCATTAGTCACTTTGAAATATAGATTGTTGTCTGCATTACCTTTGGTCTAACCAAGCTTCAAAAGATATTTGTCCAATCTAGCATACGAAGCTCTAGGAGCTTGCTTCAATCCTTGTAAAGCATTCCTTAACCTGCAAACCATATCTTTGTCATCTATCAAAGAAAATCCATCAGGTTTCTCAATGTAAACTTCTTCTTCAAGATCTCCATTCAAAGATGCACATTTAACATCAATTTGATATACTTTATAGTTCTTGTGTGTTGCAAAAGCCAATAAAAGTCTAACTGCCTCAATTCTAGCTACCGGTGCAAAGGTTTCATTGTAATTAATTCCTTCTTTTTGAGAATATCCCTTACACGCTAGTCTTTCTTTATTTTTGATTACTTTACCATCTTCATTAAGTTTATTTTTGAAAACCCATTTAGTTCCAATTACATTTTTGTCTTTAGGCCGGGGAACTAATGACCAAGTGTTATTCCTTTCAATTTGTTCCAATTCATCTTCCATATCCTTGATCCAATATTTATCTTGACATACCTCATTAACAAATATAGGTTCAATTTGAGAAATAATACAAATCTCTTCATTTTCCAATCTTCCTCTAGTCATAACTCCTTGATTTTTATTTCCAATTATCTAACTTTCAGAGTGATTCAATCTTACATACCTAGGTGTAATCATTGGCTACCTTTCTTCAGTCATTGTAGAATTTACAGATGATGCTGGTGTGACTGGATCAACATTCTGTACCGGTGGATTTAGTTTAGGTTCATTTGACATTATCTCTATTGCGGTTCAGAGTCTATGTACCTTGAATTACCTCTAAACTACTCATCAATCTTCACATTTGCACTCTCAACAATTTTGTGCAATCTCTTGTTAAAACATCTATATGCCTTGCTCTTCGATGAATAACCAAGAAATATTCCTTCATCACTTCTAGGATCAAATTTTCCAATATACTCATCTCTTCTTATATAGCATTTACTTCCAAATATTCTAAAATATTTAAGAGTAGGAGTATTACCAAACCATAGTTCATGAGGGGTCTTACCATTTTCACCTTTGATGTGAACTCTTTTGAATGTATAAATAGTTGTATTGATCACTTCTCTCCAGTAAACATGAGGTAGGTTTGTTTTAGATACCATGCTTCTGGCTGCATCCAAGACTATTCTGTTCTTCCTTTCCATAACTCCATTTTGCTGGGGTGTCTGGGTGATGATAACTGTCTTCTGATTCCATTCACTTCACAGAATGTATTAAATTCCTTAGATGTGAATTCACCTCCTTGATCTGATCTCAAACATTTGATTTTCTTACTAGTTTCATTCTCTACCATTACCTTGAATAGTTTGAATTTCTCAAATGCTTCAGATTTCTCACTGAGAAAAGTATCCCAACACATTCTAGAGTAGTCATCAATGATTAGCATAAATTATATATCTCCTTATACACTTCTAGTTCTTCCTGGACCACATAAATCAATGTGAATTAAATCAAGAACATTGTTAGATTTATCTGGAATACTCTTGAAAGATGCTCTAACTTGCTTTCCAAATTAACATTCCTTACATACCAGATTGTGCAGTTTAACAATCTTAGGTAAATCTCTAACTGCCTTAGTTGTACTGATTTTCACAATGAAATCAAAATTGGCATGACAAAGTCTCTTATTCCATAACCAAATTTCATCAATATGTGCAATCAAACATGTCTTCTCATTGTTATTCAAATGAAATATATTACCTCTAATCTGATTACTGGGTGCAATTTCCAAACCAGTTCTATTTAAGATTTTGCATTTACCATTCTTGAATTGTACCTGAAATACTTTCTCAACTAATTGACCAACACTCAAAAGATTATGCTTCAAACCTTCAACATAGTAAACATTATCAGTATTGTGCTTACCATCAAAAGATATAGTGCCTTTTCCTTTGATCAAACAATCTTTATCATCTCCAAATCTTACTAGACCTCCATTGTATTCATGAAAAGTTAAGAATTTACTATGATCACCAGTCATGTGATGTAGACATCCTGAATCAATGATCCATTCATCCTTATCTTCAATTTTAGCTACCAGGGCCTGCTCTACCAGTTGAATAGTAGGTGTCAGATGATCTTATGTTATAGCAACAAAAGCCCATCCATTGTCTGCTGGATCCTCATCAGAATCATTAGTAACTTCTTCATCCGCATAATAACAAGATTTGTCTTTGTTCTTCTTGAAGTTGTGTCTCTGATAATCAGGGTTAGGCTTATATATTCTTTTTAGCTTCTTCTCTTAATCTTGCATGTCTATCAGGGCATCTAGAAGCCATATGACAAATCTTATTGCAGTTAAAACATTTAAAGGGTGCTTTACCTTCATACTTACTTCCAACTAGACCTTTAGGCATTTTCCTTGCAAATAGTGCTTCAAGCTCTTCCTGATTTCTTCAATTTCTCTTGCATTGAAGGCTTTCCAATCAGATTTGTCAGATGATGATGATGATGATGTAGATGATGATGATGCCTTAAAAGCTAAATCTGTCTTAAGAGTAGCAACAGGACCAAATTCCTCAAGTTTAAAGGCTAATAGTTTTCCAACCAGAGTGTCTCTAGATACTGATGCATTAGGCATTGTTCTTAGTTCATTTATAGCAATAATTTTTTTTTTATATGTCGGTGGCAAAGCTCTTAAAACTTTAGAAACAATCTCATCTTCACTTAAGGTTCCTCCACAACATTGTATACCCAAAACAATTTCATTTACTCTTTCCATAAAAGCATAAATCCTTTCATCTTCTTCCATTTTTCAGATTTTCATACCTGACTCGGAAGCATTCAAGTTTTTCAATTTTGACTATGGTATCACCTTCATTCAATGTTTCCAACTTGTCCCAAATAGCTTTAGCAGTAGATCTATCTGATAATCCCATGATTTGCTGATTTGACAATGCGCTCAAAAGTGCTTCTCTTTCTTTGCAATCATTTTCTTCATCTTTAGCCAAGGTTATTGGATTAGGTTGACCTAGAGTAGCAACATTATATCCATTCTTTGTAACATCCCAGATGTCCTTACCAATGCAATTCAAATGTGTCTCCATCCTGATATTTCATATGCCATAGTTAGTTCCATCAAGTTTCAAACTGTCCTTCCTGAAATAGTTAGTAGACATTGGATCTCCTCAAGTTGTTAAACTTCTACAAAAGAGGACTAGGCTCTGATACCAATTCTTAGGTCCCAGAGACAATTGAGAGGGGGGGAATCAGTTGTCCAATAAACTCAACCAAACTTAATTCTTAATACTAGTAAACCAAAATTTATGCTGGTAGACAGTTTTATCAGTTAATTGCAGTATTGGTAAAGATTAATGCATGAAATAGAAAGACAAATAACACATACAACACATAACACATTTATTTGTACATGGAAACCTTGTAAGGGGGAAAACTACAGTGGGAAGCCTTACCCACATTCAGATGATACTATAGTAGATAGTATGTGTGTACAATATAGAGTCTGTACATGCAGAAAGGCCAACTACCTAGAGCTCACTGCTCAATCATAAGATGGGAGTCACATAGACTACAATTTGATGATTAAATCCAATAATAATGTACTGCTTAGAATAGCATCTTCTTATGCTGGATTCAGTACCGGTTAAGCTCTTCTAGTCTTCTCAATACCTTCCTTCAATCTTCAAATGATGTCTGTGTGTATAGCTCAACTTATTTTCACATATACCCTCTTACAATCCTTCATGCATTCACATTCCACTTTTTCTTTCCGATCAAATATGATCTTACATATATACCAAAGCCTAAGACCAAAAGTGTAGGTTGACTTTACAAAGAATATTACAAATAAAAATAATTACAAGTAAATCAATAACCAATGCAATATCCTATACAACATGTTGGCTCAATGCATTTACAACAATAATAAAGCATCTCCATAACGTGTCGTGCTGATTTGGAATAGATATGCTTGTCGGTGTATAGCCTGGACCTATTTGCCGGTAAAAGAAAATATGCAAACCCGATTAGAACAATAATTGAATCGCCAAAACCAAGTGATCAAATAATGTCTTCAACATAACCAAGTAATCTCCAGATGATAACAGATCATCCTCAGTACTGGTGAACAATATAACCTGTTAGTGAACCAAGGACCGGTGACTGTGCATAAGTCTCTGACTTGCCAGTGAACATAACCAAAGATCTCCAAGTGCTGATAAGTGTTGACAAGTGATGACAAGTGTTGACATCAATGACAAAACCATAACAACATATCCAAAATACCAACAGAAACCCTAGTACTTGACCCAACCTTCTCCATCATTTATTTTTAAGAACAAGTATACCAATGTACTATATGTTATATTGTATTCTTATAATCAATTATATTATATAAAATAATATATTATTTTAATTCAAAAAAATAATGATTCTTTTATTGTATTAAGGAGTTATATTTCTCTATATTATATTGCATTTGCATTATATTTTAATTGTTATATGTTTTTTTAAATTTACATATTAATTAATAAATATTTTAAAATTAGTTTCTTGGCTAAGAGATTTGTCTAGAAAGCATATATTTTATTTTATCTTTTAGAATTATTCGAAGTAAATAAAAAAAAAGTAAATTGAAATAAAAAGCTACTATGTAATTAAAACGACTCTTAAATAAATAAAAAATAGATGGTATAAAATATTACAAATAAAATAATTCATAATTCATAAATAATTGTAAACTAGAATAAAACATTTTTTATTAATTTAAAAGAACAATAATTTCTAAAAGATCTACACACACACATACATGTGCGTACATGCATATGTATATGTATATTTATATGTACATGTATATACATATGTATATGTATGTGTATGTGTATGTGTATGTGTATGTGTATGTGTATGTGTCTGTGTGTGTGTGTTTATGTGTATGTGTGTGTATGTGTATGTGTATGTGTATATGTGTATGTGTATGTGTATATGTGTATGTGTATGTGTATGTGTATGTGTATGTGTATGTGTATGTGTATGTGTATGTGTATGTAAATGTGTTTGTGTATGTGTATGTGTATGTGTATGTGTATATGTATGTATATGTGTATGTGAATGTGTATGTGTATGTGAATGTGTATGTGTATGTGTATGTGTATAATGTGTATGTGTATGTGTATGTGTATGTGTATGTCTGTGTATGTGTATGTGTATGTGTATGTATATGTGTATGTATATGTGATACACATACACACACATATATAATTATAATTATTAAATAAACTACCAAAATATTTAAATTACTATTTATTGATATTTTAAATAATAAATATATTTATGGTAATTTAATTCATATGTTAATTGATACAATAATAGAAAAATGAAATTATTATGTTATAATCAAATATTTATTTATTTGATGTTATTAGATCTCATTTCCGAACAATGTGAACATGGCATAAATATATTTTGTTGGCTATTTGGAGGAATTGATTATGTGTTGCATTGATATTTTTTCATTGATGTCAACACTAGTTGTTTTGGTTTCTTTATCGGTATCCTTCTGGTCCTGGTAGATTGTTTGGTTTTTGGTTGGATTGGATCATCATGATCTGGTATGCTCTGGTATGTTTGGGTTATGGAATTGGCTTATTCATGCTACTCATGCTCATGTTCAGTCACTCAGTTTTTTTATGGTGATCGGATGCTATCTTGTATGCTGGTAAGCTTTATTTGTTATTCTAGTGAGGGTTTCACTGGTAAATCTTTGATGATATGCATAAGTGGTATTGGTGCGGCTTCTGGTGGAGATTTAGGATGCTAATGGTGATCATGTTCGAGACTTAGTTGATTGGGATCATTGCTTTAGCGTGTGTGACCTATATTGGGTCCCGGTATTGTCTAGGTTATGGACCGACTTAATGTAATGTATGGATTGGACTTCTCTATGCATTTTTGGGATGTCTTCTGGGTTGGATATTATTTGTTTGGTCTCGGGATGACATGTTTTGTAATTATGTAATTTGTTTATTGTCTGGTGGCCAACCTTATTGCTTGTGGTTGAGGGTTTGTATATATTTGTTGTAAGATCTCATTGTAGATCATATGTGAGGATGTTTATGTGAGAATAATGTAATAATCATTCAGGTAGAAGATTTGGTCGATCATTGGTGATCGAATTGGGTTTATGTAAGAGGATTTACTCCTCCAGTATTGAGCTTAACTAGAACTGCATTTAGGCATAGAAGATGCTATCTTTGCAGTTCATTCTCTCCTCCGGATTGTAGTCTAGATTTTTATGTAGTCAGTGAGACTCCTTTTGTTATGAGCAGTGTGCTCTAGGTTGTTGGCCTTCCTGCATGTGCAGGCCCCTCAATTGTAATTCACATACTTACTACAGAAGTATTATCTGACTGTGAGTAGGCTTCCTACCATGGTTTTTCCCTTTACCAAGTTTTCCACATATAAATCTTGGTGTCATGTGGATGGTATTTATTCTTTGATTGTTGTTTATGATTAATTGGTTTATCTTCTATTTCAGTATTTGGTTTATGCATTCTGGTATTGATCTTTTTGGTTACGGTAATCTGGTGACAACTGATCCACCCCCCCCCTCTCAATTTCTTCCAGTTATTTGAACTGTCTAACAATTGGTATCAAAGCTCTGGTCCTCTTTGTAGAAGCTTAACCACTTGAGGAAGATGCTAAGGTGACTAACAATTCAAGTTCATCTAGTTCATCTGTTGCTATCTTTTAGAGAGATATTCCTAGACTTGATGGAACAAATTACAAAGTATGGAAGATTTGGATGGAGAATCATCTGAGATGTCTTGGTAAGGAAATTTGGGAGATCAGAGAGGATGGTGTTACACCTCATAATCTTCCATCTGGCAACCCTCCTCCAGAAAACTTGGATAAGGAGCTTGAAAATGATTGTAGAGAAAGAGAAGCCCTCTTGTGTGCACTTTCTGATCAACAAATAATGGGATTAACTGACAAATCATATACAAAGGCTATATGGGACAAGTTGGAGACTCTTAATGAAGGTGACCCTACTATGAATATTGCTAAACTTGATGGTTACCGGGTGAGATATGAAAAATGTAAGATGGAAGAAGATGAAAGGATTACTACATTCATGGAAAGGGTAAATGAGATTGTTATAGGAATTCAATGTTGTGGTGGAACTCTGAGTGAAGATGAGATAGTTTCTAAAATTCTGAGAGCTTTACCACCATCTTACAAGATGAAGGATACTGTAGTTAATAAATTGAGAACAATGGCTAATACTTTTGTCAATAGAGATACTTTGGCTAGGAAATTATTTGCTTTTGAGCTTGAAGAATTTGGACCTTCTGGAGCTGTGAAGTCTGAACCTACTTTTCATTCATGTAAATCATCAACCATCAAGAAAGATTGGAAAGCTTTATATGAAAAGGAATTGGATGATATGAAGAGAGAAGATGAAGAATTTGAGAAACTTGAAGCCCTATTTTCTAGAAGAGTACCTAAATGACTGGTGGGAAGTAAGTATGAAGGAAAAGAACCTTTTAAATGTTTTGTATGTAATAAGATAGGTCATTTTACATCTAGATGTCCTAAAAGGAATTCAAGATTTGAAGAAAGACATAGAAGATCTTTTAAATCTAACCATGGATATCAGAACAAGTATAAGTACAGGAAAAATAGAGACAAATCATGCTACATAGCGGATGAGGAAGGTGTGACTAATTCTGATGATGAACCAACACAAGACTCTACTAGTGGTTCTGGCAATGGAAAGGAATGGGTGTTCCTGGCTATCAAGGAAGATATTCTAGCACTGGAAGAGAATGTACCTGAAGAGAAGGTACTTGCTACTAAAATTAAAGATAAGGACGAATGGGTAATTGACAGTGGATGTTCACATCATATGATTGGAGATAAAATAAAGTTTCTATCTTTGCAAGAATTTGATGGTGGTCTAGTTAGATTTGGAGATGACAAAGCATGCATGATAAAGGGAAAAGGAACTATATCATTGGATGGTAAGCACAATACTGATAATGTTTATTATGTTGAAGGTTTAAGGCATAATCTTTTGAGTGTAGAACAATTGGTAGATAAGGGAATTCAATTACAGTTCAAGGATGAAAAATGCAAAATCATTAATAGATCTGGTTTGGAGATTGCAACTGGTACACAGACAAAAGGTAATATATTTTATTTGAATTCTGGTGAGAAGACATGTTTGATTGCACAAATTGATGAGAGTTGTCTATGGCATAAAAGGCCATGTCATGTGAATTTTGATTTCATTGTAAAGATCAGTTCAACTAAGACAATTAGAGGTATTCCTAAGATTGTGAAGCCCTATAATCTAGTATGTAAAGAATGTCAAATGGGAAAACTGGTCAGAACCTTTTTTAAGAGTATACAAGACAAATCTAATGATTTTCTTAATCTTATTCATACTAATTTGTGTGGCCCTGCTAGAGTTAAATTTTTTCAAGGTGATAGATATTTTATGCTAATCATTGGTGATTATTCTAGAATGATGTGGGTTACTTTTTTAAGGGAGAAATCAAAGGCTTTTGAAAAGTTTAAAATCTTTAAAGCTCAAGTTGAGATTGAGACAAGATTGAAGATTAAATGTTTAATGTCAGATCATGGTGGAGAATTCACATCCGGTGAGTTTAATAGCTTTTGTGAGAAGCATGGTATAAGAAGACAATTTTCTGCTCCCCAGACACCTCAGTAAAATGGAGTTGTGGAAAGGAAGAACAAAAATATCTTGGATGCTGCTAGAACAATGATGATGGAAGCTAGTCTACCTCATATCTACTAGAGAGAAGGAGTGAGCACAATAGTTTATACATTCAACAAAGTACATATCAAAGGAGAAACCGGTAAGAAACCTTATGAATTATGGTTTGGCAATACACCTGCAGTTAAGTATTTCAGAATCTTTGGTAGTAAATGCTATATCTGGAGAGATTATAAAAAGAGATTGTAGAGAATTATGGAGAGCGCTAATGTCAAGGTTGATGAGTTGAATAGAAGTCAAATCAGAGTTTATGAGCAAGAACTAGCAGTGGAAATGATCATAACTAAACTGGTAACACCTTTACTAGAAGAAAATGTTGAGCCAGTTACTCTAGCAGTATCAGAAAATTCAACAATAACTGAAGAACTAGGAAGAGGAACAAAGAGTCAGAAGACTCCTAGGTATGTAAGGTTGAATCATTCAGAAGATTAGATCAATAGGGATAAAAACAATGGAGTGATGACAAGAAGGATATTTCCATCTAATGAGGTATGTTTAATTTCTCAAGCTCACTCGGTATCAGTAATTGAATCATGTAAAGATGACTGTTGGATGAAAGCTATGGAAGAAGAATTATATTAGATTGAGAAGAATAGCACATGGAATTTAGTTCCCCAACCTAAAAATAAGAATGTTATTGGAACTAAATGGGTTTTTAGGAATAAATTGAATGAAGATGGACAAGTTGTAAGGAATAAAATTAGATTGGTTTGTAAAGGATATTCTCAGAAGGAAGGAGTTGATTATGGTGAAACTTTTCCACCTGTAGCTAGGATTGAAGTTGTAAGATTATTTCTTTCCTATGTTGCACATAAGAACTACAAGGTTTATCAGATGGATATTGTGTGCAGTTTTGAACGGGGACCTTGATGAGGAAGTTTATATTGAGCAACCTGGTGGATTTTCACTTTCAGATGATAAAAACATGGTTTGCAGGTTAAAGAAAGCTTTGTATGCATTGAAATAGGCACCTAGAGCTTGGTATGCAAGGTTAGATAAATATCTTTTGAAGCTTGGTTTCACTAAAGGTAATGCTGATAGTAATCTATATTATAAAGTCACTGATGATGATATATTGATTATTGATTTTTTTGTTGATGACATCATTTTTGGAGGTGAAGATAAGTATTGCATGGAATTTTCTAAGAATATGGAGAAAGAATTTGAAATGTCTATGATTGGGGAAATTAAATTTTTCTTAGGTTTGCAGATTACTCAAACGGATAAAGGTATTTTCATCTATCAAACTAAGTATGCTAGGGAATTATTGAAGAAATTTGGTATGGTGGACTCTAAGCCAGTAAGTACTCCTATGGTTACAAGTGATAAATTGACAAGGAAAGATGAATCTGCACCAGTAAATCCTACAAGATACAAGGCTATGATTGGAGGTCTACTATATTTGACTTAGACTAGGCCTGACATAATGAATGTTATTTGTATTGCATCTAGATATCAAAGTGATCCTAGAGAAAATTATGAGAGTGCAGTGAAAAGAATTTTTAGATACTTGCAATGTACATCAAAATATGGTTTGTTGTACCCTAAGGATGATGAATTTACTTTATGTGCATATACAGATGCAAATTGGGCTAGTGATGTTGATGACCGAAAAAGTACTTCCAGTGGAGCTTTCTTTCTTTAAAAAAAGTTGGTTTCATGGATCAGTAAGAAACAATCATGTACTTCTTTATCTACTGTTGAAGCTGAGTATGTTGTTGTTGCTACTAATTGTACACAAGTTCTATGGATGAGGCAAATGTTGAAGGATATTAAAGTGCATTGCATTAGATTGGTAGTTATTCACTGTGATAACTCTGTTGCTATTGACATATCAAAAAATCTGGTATTTCACTCTAAGACAAAGCACATATCTATCAAGTATAACTTTTTTGAAGGAGAAGGTGGAAGAAAATGAAGTTAGACTAGTTTATATGAACACTAAAGAGCAGATTGCATATTGATAATATGATGAAACTATAAGGATCCGATCAACTACTGAGAGGGGGGGGTGAATTAGTAGATAGAAAATAAGATAAACTTTCACCAAACAAACTTTCAACTCAAAATCCAATCACTAAACTAACTAGTTTAGACACTGTATTAAAAATTGCAACTGCACTGTCAAACTTTACCGGTTGACCAAAACATTAATGATACAATGCAACAAATTTGAAACTCAAATACCATTTAACCAAAACAATAAACCACTTCACTAATATTATTAATAGAAAATTTTAGACCATTTCTAGTCATCTAAACATATCAACCATATCAAAAACATATCCACAAAATCATTGAACACTTGACACAATGATTTTTCACGTGAAAACCCAAATGGGAAAAACCATGGTGAGGATGAATACCCACAAGTATTTTGAACTATTTTTAAGTTCACCCTATTAGGAGCCAAGCCTTGTTAGAAGCTTATACAATAATGTCTTGTTAAGAATAGATCTGGTTAAGGACCACCCAGTTAAGGGATTGACTACAATACCCTATTAAAGGTAACCTCGGTGGAGGATTTCAAATCCAAGCTAATGGATCACCTTGTTAGAGTATTTCAACACCAAGCTTGTTAATGCTTACCTGGTTAAGGTATTTAATTGTTGTAAGTGTTAGAGAATATGTTCTTTTCTAATCTGGTAATAGCACTTCCTTGCTTAATCAGATCCTTTTCTGCTCCTATCTACCTTCACAACATTCTCCAGACATACCTTCTGGTTTAGCAACAATCACACTTAACCAAATTTTCCAAAACCACATTGAAACAAATCATCAACCTTATAAGAAAATACAATAGGTTAGTAACACAACACAAAACCTACAAATATCATAGAGATTATAAACATATCGGTTCAATCTTGACCATAATATGACATAGCAATAAACTACACATTGTTCTAGACAACTTCAACCACTCCTCGATCACCACACATTGAATCCTATAGCTCATGACATGTTTTTCACTTCATGCTATGCATTTGATCATTCCCAAGATAAACGGTTATATGTACGTACCAAATCCACTTTGAAACTTATCACGTGCAACATGCATATGTGGCATCTTCATCTCTGATCATCATTTGGTGATAGATCATCACAACTAATTCTCCAAACTCCATCGGTTAGGGTTTTGCTTATCAATTGGTTAGGGTTACTAGTTGATCTCTCTGCTTCAATAATATTACCGGTTGCCTTCACTGCATTACTATTGGTTGCATTGCTGCATCATTACCCATTGCAATACATCTCCATTATCGATTACTATTGACATCAATGACAACACTATACTTCATCAATGCAATCTTCATGCAATGCCAACATTCTCCCCCTTTGGAATTGATGGAAATACAAATATCAATACCCATTGATTGTGATGGTTGAGGGTAAAGCATATACACAGGTATAGGAATCTTGGTTTATATTTTTCCATATACTCTCCTTCAACTATATCTTCATGTCTTCAGCTCGTAACTGGCTATCAATCATATACAGTTCTTCTCCCCTTTTGACAACAATGCCAAAGTGAAGGTAAACCATTCTGGTTTTCATGCTTCACCGATCTACAACTAGCCGCTCCCTCTGCGGAGTAGCTTCACTCTACACCAATCCTTCTTCAAGATTTTCAGTAGGCTCCGAGATTAATGGCTTCCACATCTGCTTAATTGACTTCATGTAGGGGTAAAACCCCTAACTTACCTCTAAGATACTCAAATGTAGCCTTAGGTAGAGGTTTAGTAAAGATATCTGATAGCTATTCTTTAGTAGATACATGCTCTAGTGACACATATTTACTTTTCACTTTCTCTCTCAGAAAATGATACTTTAGCTCACTATGCTTTGTCCTAGCATGCAACACCAGGTTCTTAGAAATGTTTATAGCACTTGTATTATCATAGAAAATTCTTACCCATTCTGATATCTTCAACTTGAAACCTTCCAAATGTGTTTCATCCAAATTGCCTAGGTACAATTCATATATGCTACAACATATTCATTTGTTGTTGTTGAATGAGAGATACAACTCTGTTTCTTGCTGCTCCAAGACACTAGTCTGCCTACAAGAAAAAATGCTCCTCCGGTTGTACTCTTCCTGTCATCAATATTGCTTTCCCAATATGCATCTGTATAGAGTTTTAAATCAAATTCTCCTGCATATGGATACCATAATCCATAATCAATTGTGCCTTTCAGGTATCTAGAAAATTCTTTTGGTTGCAACCATGTGTGACTCCTTCGAGCTTTTCTGAAATCTGGAAACCAATCCTACTGCATGAGCAATGCTCTATCTGTTGTGAACAACATAATGTAGTTTACCTATCATGGACCTGTACCCATTTTCATCAACTGATGCAGAATCATCTTCCTTATACAATTTACAACCTATAACCATTGGTGTTCCAATTGGTTTACGGTCTTCCATTCCAAAATTCTTCAACACTTCTTTAACATATTTGGACTATGTGATAAAAATACCTTCCTTTATCTATTGGATTTGCAAACCTATGAATTTTTTATCTCACCTACCAATGACATCTCGAAATTATTCTTCATCTCATTAGCAAAGTCATGACACATATCATCATTTCCTCCAAAAATGATATCATCCACAAATACCTAACTTACTAGTATCTTATCTCCTTCTATCTTGAGATATATGTTACTGTCTTCACTAAGTGAGAGTGAACTATTTCATACCATTCTCTTGGTTCTTGCTTCAATCCATATAATGCCTTATGCAATTTTCACACCATATCCTTTTCTACAGTTAAAGAATAACCATTTGGCTATTCAATGTAGACTTCCTCTTCTAATGTTCCATTTAGGAATGTTGACTTAACATCCATCTGATATACTTTGAATCCTCTATATGTTGCAAATGCAAGTAGCGTCCTTACTCCTTCAAACCTTGCAACTAGTGCAAATGTCTCACCATAGTCTTCACCTTCCTCTTGTACATATCCTTTGCATACCAATCTGGCTTTATTCCTGACCACTACTCCATCTTCATTCAGTTTATTTTTAAATACCCATTTTGTACCTATTACATTCTTGTTCTCCGGTCTGGATACCAATGACCAAGTATTGTTCTTCTCTATCTGTTCAAGTTCTTCTTCCATTGCCTTGATCTAGTCTTCATCTGCAAAGGCTTCTTTTGCAGTTCTAGGATCAATGGTGGAATTCATACAAGAGTTCTCTCTAAGCCTTGTTCTAGTTATCACACCTGCATTCATATCTCCAATAATCTGATTGAGGATATGATTGATTCTAACATACCTTGGAATAACATGATCTTGTTTTTCAGGTTCTTCTTCTTCACTTTCTTCATCCTCTGCTGGATCTTCTTGTTCTGGTTGAACTAGGGCTTCTCTATTCAGTTCACCAACTTCTGGCTTTACCGGTTTTGGTTCCAAAAATAGTGTGTAAGGTTCTTCTTCTTCCTTCTCCTTGCTAGTTTCACTTGAACTTTCAGGAAACTCATCTACTCAAACATTTACACAATCAATCATCTTTTTAGTCCGGTTGTTGTAACACTTGTAAGCTTTGCTCTTGGTGGAGTAACCAAGAAATATGCCTTCATCACTCTTGGCATCAAACTTACTAATATAATCACCTCTTTTGATAAAACATCTGCTACCAAATTTTTTGAAGTAACTGACATTGGGTGATCTACCATACGAGTAATCATAGGGAGTTTTGTCCTTACCTCTTTTAACTAGTATCCGGTTCATTGTATAAACAATTGTGCTGACATCCTCTCTCCATAATGTCTTTGTTAGGATTCCCATAGATACTGAGAGGGGGGGGTGAATCAGTATCTTACCGGTTTGTAGAATTTCTTAACTTAAAATATGTAGAGAAAATTAAAATTGTGTACCGGTAAGCAAAAAATAATGCAATAAATAGAGATAAAAGTAACCACATGAAAGACACATCATAACACAATATTTTAACAAGGAAACTCGATGTGGGAAAAACCTCGGTGGGATTTGTGACCCACAATATTCACTTACTGGCCAATAAGAGAATATTATTGCTATAAGAGGGACCTGCACATGCAGGAAGGCCAAGTGCCTAGAGCTCACTGCTCAAAATAGAAGTCTCACTGACTTACAAAATGGATTGTATAAATCTAGTGTCTTGTATTGCTTCAAAATAGCATCTATAATGCCAGATCCAGTACCGGTTTCTGCTCTACTTCTTACATAAACCCTTAACCTATTCTTGCATAATAGGTCTACCTTATTTCGCCTAATTACATTCCATGTCTCGCTTCATAAATATTCTACAATGATCTCTTATATATATGAGTCATTTTACAATGTTTCCAAGTCGGCTTATAAAGATTTTACAATAATAAACAAAATATATTACAACAAAAATCCTATCAGCCTTTGTGCCGGTATGCTTCCTTTCATTGTCGGTGCCGGTGGTCTGAGTGCTAGTGTAGAGTTTGATCTTGCTAGTGCCGGTGGAATGTCTTGCCGGTGTCATAGGATTGTAAGGTTGCCATCAATGACAAAACCTTCAATCACCTACAATGTCTCATTGGAGTGTGCATATGCCAACAATCTCCCCCTTTGGCATTGATGGCAACACTCATGAGAAAATTTCAAAAGTGTATCCAAAACTTGTAATCCAAAAATTGTTTCCAAAAATGTGTATCAAAAATATATGATCTCCCCATGAGTAGGTGAGTCCTTTGCCTAATTATTTTCTCATACCACTACTCCCTCTTTGGCATCAATGACAAAGGTTGTCAAGGTGTCAATAGAGTTGTAGTTTTCTATCTCAACCTTGTAACTGGGTCGTTACAATTTGATAAAATATCCGCCAAAACCAAATTTATGCTTTCCATAAACTTCTTACTATCTTTTATTGCTGCCTCTATTTTTTGAACTGTACCGGTGAGGTGTTGCATATGCTCTGCCGGTGTTTCCTATCCTTGTATTAATACCTCAGATATTTCCTTCCTCAAGGATGCTAGATAGTCTAGTCTTGGACTTAGTCTTAGTCTTAGATTCTTAGCCTTGTTTATTATTGTCTCCTTTTCTCTTTCTAACTTAAGTAATTCTTCTTCAAAACCTATTATCTTTTTTTCAAAAACTGATAATGTATCAGGTGAGTTAACAAAATTGTCAGCAAGTTTAATCATTTCATCTTGTACCTTGCTCATTTTCTTATCTATGTCAACTGTTAGGAAGTTTGTCTTGCAAATGTCTCTATATAGACTTTTAAATTCCTTCAATGAGTTGCATAGTTTCGGTAGAAGTGTGTCAAATTCCCTAGTACACTTCTTTCTTTGGTCCTCAAAGAATTTCTGTTTTTTATTTTCTAATTTCTCTTTGAATGCCTTTTCCTTTATTTGCTCAACTATCACTGTGTTGTTAGTAATGTACTTAGACAAAGTGTCAAGTTAGCTCAAAGAATCCTTATTATCTATGTTGCAGTTTGGAGCTATCATTTTCAAAACTGGGATTGTGTCATCTATAGCTTTATATGCTTATGAACTGTAATCTGTTATTTTCTTAATGGAGTCCAAAAGAACTTCAGTTACATTTGTTGATTTGTAACCTGCCGAGGAGGAACCAACATTCTAAATTCCACTGATGGAGGAAGTAACCATGCTTGTAGTGACCTTTGGTAGGTCAGTCTGTGTTTCCATTTCCTTAAGCAAGGGTTTTTGTTTCTCTCCTGTTGCCAGTGGCACTGTTTCCATATGAACCTGTTCCTATTCTGGAGCTTGTTGCTTTGTTTGTTGATCTATTTCAATCTTTGTCTGAGTCTCTACCTATTTCCCTGTGCTATCATCTACCGGTTTCTCTATGTCATCATCTTCCATTTTCTCTGTGTCATCAATATTGTCAGTTACCGATGGCTCACTAGCCATATCTG